>NC_073401.1:6206179-6471179 GCF_028641065.1 Leucoraja erinaceus | reverse complement strand
AAACGCAGGTGTGGCCAGTTCATGGCATTTGATAGGGTCATGGGAATAAGGCCCAATACATGACAGGCAGACTTCTCCCATTCTTTTCTCAAAGGATCTCACAGAGGATCTGACATGGACATCACATGCTGCTGCACTGGTGAGGAAGGCAAGGTAGCGCCTTTACCACCTCAGGCAGCTGAGGAAATTCAGAGTCTCTCTGAGGAGAGACTGCAGCTTCTACTCAGGGGCTCTAGAAAGCATCTTGGATGGAAACATCACAATCTGGTTTGGGAACTGCTCTGCCCAGGACAAGAAGGCTCTGCAGAAAGTAATGTGTTTTGCCGAACGCACTATGGGAACTACACTCGCCCCCCTGCAGTGCCGATACACCAGGAGGTGCAGATTCAGGGCCAGCAACATAATGAAGGACCCCTACCACCCCTGCAACGGACTGTTCCAGCTACTATGGTCAGGCAAGGACCTCCGCTGTCACGGTATGAAGACAGAGAGGATGAGACGGAGTTTCTTCCCACAGGCCATTAGGACTGTAAACTCTTATCTCACCAGGGACTACTTTACTAATTTACTGTTGTGTTGTGTCTTTTTAAAATTGCTGGGTTTTTTTCTAATATGTAAATACTGATTCTGTTCTATTCTGTTCTGTAGTTTTTTTGCACAATCCGCAGGCATTGCCACTTTCATTTCACTGCACATCTTGTATGTGTATGTGACAAATAAACTTGACTTAACTCATCAGGTGTTGGGGTGTACTCTATGCCAGGTTTCATCCACTGGCCTCACCCTGGGTTGTATTGGTGACCTTCTCCAGATCCTCCAGACGGAGTCGTTGGAGGCAAACTCCGGCAATTTGAGGGCAACACTGAATTTTTTGAGACGTTATCTGACTCTGTTGATATATTGGAGCTCTGGCCTTCCTCGGTGTTGGGCAGTTCTTGAATTATCTTTGGTGAAGTGAGTCCATTCCAACCAACAGAACCTTTGAGCAAATAGCGATGTCTACAAACCAGCTCACTGTGGGGATCCTTCTCTCCATGTTCACTAAGGATCAGGTATTTTAGTTTAGTTCAGCTTAGTTTAGTTTAGTTTAGAGATACAGTGTGGAAACAGGCCCTTCGGCCCACTAAGTCCGCACCAACCAACGATCCCCGCACATTAACACTATCCTACACTACGGACAATCTACAATTTACTGAAGCCAATTAACTCTGTACAGACAAGCACCCTTAGTCAGTATCGAACCTGGGCGTCTGGCACTGTAAGCGCTGAAAGGCAGCAATCCTACCACTGCACCACTGTGCCGCCCTGATATATATTTGAGACGCTAAGAATGGAGCTTGTTCTCTTCCTGCTTGGATTATTTGATCCACCTTTCACAGCTGCAGGGAAAGACATAACGGAAACCTGATGGACAAGATACCTTTGTCCTGGATACTTCCAAACATGTTACTACAATTAAATATATAGAGGAAACTTTTATTACCATTCAACCATATGGTGCACCTGGCTATTCAAGTTATAAGAATACTTAAACCTTGAATAAATAATTTGCACAGAAATAATATATTTAACAGTCATCAGTGCAAATGTTTTATTGGGCAGGTCTAACACTAGTTGTAGGCAAAACTGCAATCTATGACCATGGTACATTAGAAATTAGCATGAGTTGCTTATACATTGGGAATAGAAATGTAACAAGCCAATGTTAAGGCGTGGTACAGTGGCTCAGTTGCTGCACCAGAGACCCGGGTTAGATCTTGTCTACGGGTGCTGTCTTGTACGTTCTCTCCGTGACCGCATGGATTTTTCCCGGGTGCTCCGGTTTTTTCTCACATTTCAAAGACATACAGGTTTGTAGGTTAATTGGCTTTGGTAAAAAAAATTGTAAATTGTCCCTTGTGTGTATGCGGATAACTGGTCAGTGTGGACAGGGTGGGCCGAAGGGCCTGTTTCCGCACTGCAACTCTAAACTAAACATGAAATAACTGGCATAAGTTAAGAGAGTTAGTTGCCTTATTAGTAAAAGCTCAAAAACATGTCTTTAATTAATCCACAACTTAACCTGCACACTTTGCATCCTAAGGTACATGAGAAGTCTAAAAATGACAGTTGACTTTGTTAATGTAAAATTACTGTTCACATCTGAGTCAAATTCCACCTTTCAATGTTTCAATAGAGATGGTAGTTAATGTCTACATTAAAATAACAGTGAGATGAATTTGATCTGGCGGCAACAGGAGTTGATATGATGATACTAACAATAATACCTGGCCTGGATAGGTGAAAGCCCATTAGGCCTGTCCCAACAAGACAACATCCACTTTTATCATGAACTCTGCCGCACCTACTTAATCTCATGAGAGAAGTTTTAGTTTTAGTTTTTGTTTTAGAGATACAGCGTGGAAACAGGCCCTTTGGCCCACCGAGTCCGGATTACTAGGTATAGTTTATACATACACCAAGCCAATAAACCCACAAACCTGTGTATTATGGGAGGAAAAAAAAGATCTCCGAGAAAACACATGCAGGCCATGGGGAGAACGCAGAAACTCCGTACAGACATCACCCGTAGTCGGGATCGAACCCGGGTTTCCAGCGCTGCGTGCGCTGTAAGGCAGCAACTCTACCGCTGCGGAACCGGTGCCGCCCTTACCCCCTGTCCCTCTGCTCCTGCCTTCGAGATCATGTCAGCACCAAATTCCTTCTTCACTGCTGAATCTGCGGTGTGGACAGGTAGCAGGCAAGAGAGGGGAAAGAGTCCGGGAGCCATTCCACTGAATCCATCCATTTAACATCATTGCCTGTGGGAGAATGAACACAGCATCTACCTCAATATGGACAGGCACTTTTTTGCTTTTTATAGAAAACAGATATAGTCAGTATAACTCTGCAATCTACCAACACTGGGTGATGAGGGGCACCGTGCATTACTATCATCCTAGGTTCACATAAATGCTGAAGAAACTCAGCGGGTGCAGCAGCATCTATGGAGCGAAGGAAACAGGCAACGTTTTGGGCCAAAACCCTTCCTCCTGGGTTTTCTGCTTAGCAATGAACGCTGGTTTAAAAAACAAAGTGCCATCTCACGTGGTGCAGTTAATGCCAGAATGTTCAATTGCATCAAAGTGGAAGATTGTTGGAAAACTGTGTTTTTTTTCCATTCATTTCTACAATTGCTGTTCTTAGCTGGCAGCCAGCAGTACAAAGGAACTTGTACTGCATGTGATTCCTCCCAGCAGAGGGGGGGGGGGGGGGGGGGGGGGGGGGGGGGTTGGGAGTAAACCAGCCACAGGGCAAGTGGCGCTGGGGACCTGTCACATTTATTCCCACTATCTTAATCTCTGGAAATTGGCCAGGGCCAAAGGCAGGAGGAGATGACAGGGAGAATTCCTCTTCGAACATTAGCGCTCAGCGGAGCCTTGATGGATGTGGGTGGAAAAGGCAGATTTGTCGAACAATGTCTACACATTATTAACAACCTCCTGTTATGTCCCATCCACGACACAGTCACCTCCGGCTAAGATGTAGCATAGGTGAACTGGGGTTCAGAAAGAGAGAGGGGGGGGGTGTAATGTGGGGAGAAAGGCAACAAAAGGCAGGGAAGAGATGGGGGGGGGGGAGCAGAAGGGTAATGGAAAAGAGGATGGAGACATGCATGTGCATGTATGCATGATATATATGGGTGCACTAAGCCTATGCCAAGTAACCTGCCCTTCAATCATGTCGGTCCGCCTTGACTGAAGAACGCAGTGTATCCTATCCATGAAGGAAGTGGTACACACTATCAGAAGAATTATTGTGGGAACAAGGAACTGCAGATGCCGGCATACAAAAAAAGGCACAAGGTGCTGGAGGAATTCAGAAAGTCAAGCAACATCTCTGGAGACCTCGGATAGTTGACGTATCATGCTGGCGCCCAAAACGTGTTCCCCAGAGTTTCGGGTCAAGATCTTTCTTTAGACTCGACCCGAAATGTCTCCTATTCATGTTCTCCAGAGTTGCTGCCTGGCCCAGTTAGTTACTCCAGCAATTTGTGTCTTCAGAAAATTATTCACATACCAGCAAATTCCACCCCTCAGAACTGGAGTGGTTTTTCATTTCCAGCGTTCATAAGTTCATAAGTTAGAGGTCCATAATTAGACCCATTAGGTCCATCAAGTCTACTCTGCCATTCAATCATGGCTGATCCATCTTTCCCTCTCAATCCCATTCTCTTGTCTTCTCCCTTCAACCACTGCACCCACACTAATCAAGAATCTATTACTCCACCTTAAAAACATCCATTGACTTGGCATCCACAGCCTTCTGTGGCAATGAATTCTTCAAATTCACCATCCTCTGACTAAAGAAATTCTTCCCTCCTCATCACCTTTCTAAAGGTGCGGCCTTTTACTCTGAGGCTATGGTCTGTGGTCCTAGACTTTCCCAATAGTGGAAATATCCTCTCTACATTCACTCTATCTAAGCCTTTCCCTATTTGGTAAGATTCAATGAGGACCCCCTCATCCTTCTAACCTCCAGCGAATACAGGCCCAGTGCCGTCAAACGCTCATCATATGTTAACCCAACCTATCCTGGGATCATTCTCATAAACTTCCGGACCCACACCAACACCAGCACATCCTTCTTCAGATATCGGGCTCAAAACTGCTCACAATGCTCCAAATCCCGTCTGACCAGCACCTTATAAAGCCTCAGCGTTACATCCCTGTTTTTATATCGTAGAGTTGATCATTAGAAGACAACAATGCAGTATAATATGCCAGGTGCTTCTCAAGAGCAACATCAAACTGAATTTGTCATTGAGGCAAGTAAGATGTTAAGATGTTTCAGAAGTCTGAAGAAGGGTTTCGACCCATTCCTTATATCCAGAGATGCTGCCAGTCCCGCTGATTTACTCCAGCATTTTGTATCTATCTAAGATGTTAGGATGGTTGGTCCAAACCTTGGTCAAAGTGATAATAACATCTTGAAAAGAAAAGAAAGAAGTAAAAAGGATAAGGAGGTTTATGGAGAGAATATACACAAAAAAGCTGGAGTAACTCAGCGGGTCAGGCAGCATCTCTGGACAAAAGGAATAGGTTACATTTCAGGTTGAGTCCCTGCTTCAGACTGAGAGTCAGGAGAAAGGGAAATGAGAAATAATACGGTGGTATAGAGAGATATAGAACAAATGACTGAAAGATATGCACATAAGTAACAATGCGAGGCCGGGTTAAATCATAATCATAATCACACTTTATTAGCCAATTATGTTTTGCAACATACGAGGAATTTGATTTGTCATGCAGTCATTCTGACAAAAAGCAACAGAACACACAAAATACATTTTGACATAACATTCCACCACAGTGACTCCTCCACATTCCTAAAGGGCCGGTCCCACTCGGGCGTCATTTGTGCGTAATTTACGTGACATAATTTACGCGTCACGACGTACAACGCATGCATGGTGCGTGGTGACGTAGGCAGTGACGCACGGCGCCCCAGGATTTTGGAATGTACAAAATCTTTGCACGCCATCTGCGTGACGCGTAAATAATGCCCAGGTGGGACAGGCCCTTCACTGTGATGGAAGGCAAAAAAAAAGTTAAACTCTCCCTTCTTTGTCCTCCAGCAGTCAGAGGCCTCTAACCTTCCGTTGACGGGACGACTTTATTCCCGTAGCCGTCGGCGGGTCTCCTCGTTGGGGAGATCAAGCTCGTACATGGGGGGGGTCTCAGCTGGTGGTAGAGCTGGAAAGCAGGAGGAAACACTGGGGGGAGGTGGAGCAGCTAGAGAGGATGTCACAGAACTCTTGTCAGAGAGAGGAGGAGAACATCTTCAAAGTAGGCATATCTTGAGGAGATTTCGCAGTGGAGCAGGCAAAATGTGTAGGAAGGGACTGTGGATGCTGTTTTAAACCGAAGATAGACACAAAACGCTGGAGTAACTCAGCAAGACAAGCAGCGTCTCTGGAAAGAGGGAATAGGCGACTTGTCTGGAGAAAAGGAATAGAAGGGAATTCTGGTCTTAGACCAGTGAGATTCCAGGTTTCCAAGACCTTCACAATTGAAATTGATAATGATCAAAAGCCTAGCAAATGCAAAGGATAAATCAAGAATTCTAATTAGTTAAAAATTTAGACCAAGTTAAATTAACAATATGCTGCTATTGGTGGTGCCTTTAAATTTCCTTTCATTCTGAGGAGGCTGTGAAGTTGTGCTACGTGTGTTTGTGTCCCTGAATCTCTGCAGATTAAGTGACTGATTGTTTCTCCTTCATTGAAATAATGCTACCAAGAATTGTCACGATGAACGAACAAGTCAAAAAGGTAGCAAGTGCTGTAGTATTAAAAATTTTAACATTGGAAACTGGCGGAAATTTATCAGGACATTGATGTGTCCTGACAACTTGACACTATGCCGATGCATTGTCAGAGTTAAGGTGTGGGAAGGAACTGCAGATGTTGGTTTACACCAGAGATAGACACAAAATGCTGGGGTTACTCAGTGGGACAGGCAGCATCTCTGGAGAGAAGGAATAGGTGACGTTATGCATCGGGACCCTTCTTCCACCGAGGTGAGTTAGATCCTGTGGTGTAGGAGCTCAGATGATGCATTTAGAATTGCAGCTATTTTTTAATATTTTGTTCATGATCGCAGAACAGACTAATTTTAATCAGAACTCTTCCAACTCAGGGCAAATCCAATCAATGTGCATTGGATTCAATCAAAAGATTTGAGGGTGAAAGGTTAGCAATTGCCTCTCACCTGTATATTATATGCACCGTTACGTATAGGAAGGAATTGCAGATGTTGGGTTACACTGAATTATTAACTATATTTATTTTATTTATTATTTATTATTTAAAAACTTCTCTTTTGAGAAACAAGAAGAGGGGAGAATTACATTTCATGTTTTTCTTCATTCCTCAAGGGCCTGTCCCACTATGGCGACCTTATTTGCGGGTTTAGGAGAGTTTGCGCTCGCTACAAGCTCGCAGCATGGTCGACACGTGGTCGTAGATGGTCACTGGTAAGTCTCTTTCATGGTCGAGAGGAGTTCCCACATAGTGATTACTACTCGCGGCCTCAGTTTGATCGAGGAACATTTTTCAATAAGCTGAAAAATGTTCTGCGAGTAAAAATTGGGCGGCATGGAGAAAATTGCTACTTTTGAACTCGTAGTGCAGTGGTACTGGGGTCGCCGTGTCGTTGTCGGTAGTCGAGGTAGCCGCAGGAAATCTCCTTTGCTGACCGGGCATTTTAATTGGCTCATTGGGGAAAACAAAAACATAAGCACGAGTTTTCAGAACCAAGGAAAACCGACCGGTAATGTTAAATGCCCGCTAAACTTCACAGCTGTGTATCTCTGGCTTATTAACAGTTGTCTGGCTTCTTAAAAGTGTCTCCACTCCTTCTCCCCCCTTTCTCCCCCTTCTCCCCCCTTCTCTACCCTCCTCCCTCCCCCCACCCCCCCTTCCCCCCCGCTCTTTTAAAGGACTTACCGTACACTGTGCCAGCCGTCTTTAACCTTCCTGTTCAACGCGGGTATCAACTTGGCTTTGCACCGTGTGAATTTCAGACAGCCCTCCCCCGCTTTCCGTGGCCCCCATCTTTGTGATGTATGTGTGTGTGTGTGTGTGTGTGTGTGTGTGTGTGTGTGTGTGTGTGTGTGTGTGTGTGTGTGTGTGTGTGTGTGTGTGTGTGTGTGTGTGTGTGTGTGTGTGTGTGTGTGTGCGTGTGTGTGTGTGTGTGTGTGTGTGTGTGTGTGTGTGTGTGTGTGTGTGTGTGTGTGTTCAGCGCTGACGGTCGATCCAGCTCGCGGTTTTTCCGGCGAGTGCCCCCGAGCATGCTGCGATCTTGTGGCGAGCGCAAACTCTCCTAAACTTGCAAATAAAGTCGCCATAGTGGGGCAGGCCCTTTACAATGCTATGTACGATAGTGATCGCAACTTCTACTGAAGTGCGGATGGCCGTTGGCTCGCTGGAAGCTCATCCGCCCTTTGACAAGTCTTGTTTTTGGTCCTGCTGGGGGTCCACAGCCCCCTCCTCACCTGGCAAACCAGGTGGGGGAGACGGTTTAGTCGCCAACTATTTGACCATGGAGCAGGTGGCACGGGATTACATGGTACCCGTGGCAGGGGGAACTCCCCCCAACCTGACTGAAATAGACACAAAATGCTGGAGTATCTCAGCGGGCCAGGCAGCATCTCTGGAGAGAAGGAATGGGTGACGTTTCGGGTCGGGACCCTTCTTCAGACGACTCAATACATCACCCATTCCTTCTCTCCAGAGATGCAGCCTGTCCCACTGAGTTACTCCAGCATTTTGTGTCAATCTTCGTATGCAATGACTTGTGGCTTGTTGTAGTGGGTGAGGTGAGGTTTGGCTGTATTGGTCTACCTTTTCCAACTTGTTGTCAGACTTCTTGTTTCCTTTTCCATTTAGAATACTACGAACGTCAAGTAAATCAGCAATTTATCCAATCACAATGGTTATTGGATTCACCCCTAACGCATGCTGCCTTATGAAGTCATTTAAATTGCCTCAGGAATTGCCCTGCATTGTCTCCTCTTTGATCAGGACAGGCGTGAAAAGTCACACATGAATGGATTTATATCCACAAATGAAGTTAGCGTTTAGTGTTGGAATGTAAATAAATCAGAGCTGAGGCAATGGCCTATGACTACCTGTCTTTGATGAATGTTACATTGCCCAACATATACATCTTCAGTGGTTCGTTGTGGTGACAGTATGATGAATTTAGTTCCACCTTAGTCACTGCATTCGAGTCAGACCACAAGGTAGGGGATCATTTCCAATTGGTTGTGGAGCTGAATGGGGTAATTCAGAGGTTGGGAGAGCACAATATGTGGACGTGTCTTACACCTGGTTTCAATCAACAGTGTAACATAGAAATTAGAGCATAAAATCTATCGAACTTCCCTGGTGAAAAATGTCCGCTACCACAACAACGTTGCCATGGAAACGAGCCAAAGAATCAGTCTTGCCACATTTGTCATGTTCAGCCTTCAACTGCACCTGTGCCAAACTGGAGTGGTCAGACTGCACACGAGACCTCCGATATTTCATTCTGCCAAACTACTAACTCTCCGAAACTGGGACCCTGATTTAGGGTTCAACTAACTCAACTGATGTTCCGATCAAGTGTCAAGAACACATCACCAGTGTCACCGACCATCCACAGACTCAATGGCTTCATTACAAGTCCATCTGTGCATATCCATAACACCTTCTGTGTTCATATGTGTCCTGTCTACATAACACTTATGTGCGGAATTCTTTGCCACAGAAGGCTGTGGAGGCCAATCAGTGGAGATATTTAAGGCGGAGATTGATAGATTCCTGATTAGTGCGGGTGTCAGGGGTTATGGGGAGAAGGCAAGAAAATGGGGCTTGGAGGGAGGGATGGATGACCTAATTTTGCTCCTATCTCTTATGATCTTATAATCTCAGACAAATCAAACACTTCACGGGTGGCAGAGAAAAAGATACAGCTGCTCCTCGACCTACGATGGGGTTATGTTTCATCGTAATCGAAAATATCGTAACTCAAAAACGCATTAGATACAATTTGATCACGTGACCGGAAGTGACGTGCAGCTTGCTGCCGTTGCCCAGTGTTTGCTCCATTGTAAAGTCGAAATATCGTAAGTCAAAGCATCGTAAATTGGTAAGCATCTGTATGGAGAAGGGGGGCTTAAAACTTCGTCGGGGGTTGTCTCGTAAGTAGAAACAAGGAACTAGAGTTGCTGGAGAAGCTCAGCAGGTCAGGTGGCATCGTTGAAGAAAGGGCCTGACCTGAAACATTCACAAGCTCATAAGTTATAGGAGCAGAATTAGGCCATTTGTCCCATCAATTCTACTCCGCCATTTAATCATGGAGGATCTATCTCTACTTCCTAACCCCCTTCTCCTGCCTTCTCTCCATAACCCCGACACCCGTACGAATCAAGAATATATCTATCTGCTTTACAAATATTCATTGACTTGGCCTTCACAGCCTTCTGTGGCACTGAATTCCACAGATTCATCATCCTCTGACTAAATATATTCCACCTCATCTCCTTCTAAAGTAACATCCGTTAATTGTGAGGCTGTGACCTCTGGTCCTGGACTCTCCCACTAGTGGAAACATCCTCTCCACGTCCACTCTATCCAGGCCTTTCTCAACTCAATAAGTTTCAACATCGCCTATCCTGGTTCTCCAGAAATGTTGCGCGTCGCTATGCGTGCATGGTGCGCATTACGCGCGCATGGTGCGTGGTGACATAGGCAGTGAGGCGCGGTCGTGCTTCACTGCATGACGCGCAAATGACACCCAAGTGGGACAGGCCCTTTACTCCAGCACTTTGCGTTCTTTTGGGTGGTTCTTCAGGATGGTTGCAAAGGAAGAGAGTGAGGTAGAGGGATATCAGACCAGCCAATGACGCGCATCTCAATATAAGTGAATGGCATAATTTTCTCAATTTTGATATAATTCAGTTTAATAAATACATTATTATCCTTTTGGCAGAAGTACAGATTCAGCCATTGCATTACAGATAGTGCTGAGAATTATGATGCTTTTGGGGGTGGTACAATGGCGCAGCTGGAAGAACTGCTGCCTCACAAAGCCAGTAACCTTTGGTGCTGTCTATGTGGAGTTAGAGAAGAACTTTTTTCACACAGAGAGTGGTGAATCTCTGGAACTCTCTGCCACAGAGGGTAGTTGAGGCCAGTTCATTGGCTATATTTAAGCGTGAGTTAGATGTGACCCTTGTGGCCAAGGGGATCAGGGGGTATGGAGAGAATGCAGGTACGGGATACTGAGTTGGATGATCAGCCATGATCATATTGAATGGCGGTGCAGGCTCGAAGGGCCGAATGGCCTACTCCTGCACCTAATTTCTATGTTTCTATGTTTCTATGAGTTTGCACATTCTCCCTGTGACCACGTGGGAGGTCTGCCTTTCTCAGGGGATGTGTATTAGAATTTAAATGTGACTGTTTCTGCACGGGAGGATTTCAAATAAAGTCAGGTTCGGACACTACTGAGTGCGACTGCTAAATGCACAGACACTGAGAATGTGTAAGGAGTTACTGCACAGTTTTTCTGAATAAAATTTATTTTTGGAAAACAAATTCAAACAAAAGTATAAGAAGGAGACTGCAGATGCTGGAACATCGAAGGTAGACAAAAATGCTGGAGAAACCCAGTGTGTGAGGCGAAGGAAATAGGCAACGTTTCGGATCTGAAGAAGGGTTTTGGCCCGAAACGTTGTCTATTTCCTTCGCTCCATAGGTGTTGCCTCACCCGCTAAGTTTCTCCAGCATTTCTGTCGACACACACAAGTATAAATTTGGTTTCAAGTTCCTGTTATTGAGAAGAAAGATGAGAGAAAGTGGCCATGTCCCTAATGGTCGTCACATTGCACATGACTCAGGCTTTGCGTTATGCATTGATCAGAGCATTTCCCCCACTATGCCTTGCCCCCTTCACCCCCCCCCCCCCCCCCGCCGTTCCCTTCCATTTATATCCCTCCCTCTGGCTTTATATTTCACTCCTCATCTCCCCATATCTGACACCCTTTTTGTCTGGTTTTCATCTCTTGTCTTTGTCAAAAACTCCAACCACTCCCTCGCCTGTATCTGTTACGTGTTGCCCGAACTATAACAACAGCGGGGTAAGTTATTTAGCAGTAATTGACATTAACTTTGAGCTTGAAGCATCAACGTCACACGCACAAAATGGCGGCAGCCTTTCAGACTGTGTCCCGGCTGAGTCGCCCACAAGTCCCGCGTCACCGTCCTCGGCCCACTTTATCAGGCAGGAGCATGGGGTTAGGAGGGAGAGCCACGATTGAATGGAGAAGTAGACCGATGAGCCAAATGGCCTAATTCTGCTCCTATTCCTTTTGACCTTATGACTTTATGACCTTAGGATTAGGTGGCGTTTCGGGTCGAGACCCTTCCTCAGACTCAGGGGGTCAGGGGTGAGGGAAGCTAGAGGTATGAAAAGGTACAGAACAAATCAGAGCAGGCAGCGACGGCCAAAGAGGCCACAATAGTCCATTGTTGGCTGTTAAGGAGATGATAATGAAGGGATACAAACAGTGAAACTGGCAGGATGACTAGGGTGGGGGAGGGACGGGGAGAGAAGGAATGTAAAGGTTACTTGAAATTAGAGAAATCAATATTCATGCTGCTGGGTTGTAAGCCCCCAAACACAATATGAGGTGCTGTTCCTCCAATTAGCGTGTGGCCTCACTCCGACAGTGGAGGAGGCCCAGGATAGAAAGGTCAGTGTGGGAATGGGAGGGGGAGTTAATATGTTTGGCAACCAGGGGATTACATTGGCCAAGGTGGCCTACATTTGGTGACGGGGCAGTGCCAGGCGATCGATCCAGTTTTGATTTCTTGGAGCTCACAAGTTGTTGGAGTAACTCAGCACGACACTGGAGAGAAGGAACGGGTGTTGTTGCGGGTTGAGACCCTTCTTCATGTTGGCTTGGAAGAGAAGACTGACATCGGTTCACTTGTTCTCACCTTTTTGATTTCTTGCAGCTCTGAAATTTTAACAAGGCTAGTCTGAATTCATGAGCAAAAAATAAAGTGCTGCTGGAACTCAGCAGGTCAGGCAGCATCTGTGGAGGGAATAGATAATGGACCATTCTTCAGACTGTAAACATTTGGCTGCACCTGCAGTTTTTTTGTGCCTGCATTAGGTGGAATAGATTGTTGTCAGATGGAAGGAGGGGGACTCGCGTCAAGGACAAACTCTTGGTTGAGGAAATCTTCAGTTTTCCTTCCAGCAGACATTAAGTACCCCTTTTCTTGATGTGTCACGTGGACCCATCACGTTGGGTTTTCGGCCTTTGATGTAATCCGAATTTGGGACGTTGATCATGAGTGGATGTTCCAATTCAAATCACACACAATACACGTCCTCAGGGTAAAACTAAAAACTAAAGGGCCTGTCCCACTTGGCAATTTTTTCGGCAACTGCTGGCATCATTGACTGACATATCAGGTCACTGAACAATTTGCGGCGTGATGTGGCGTGATGACGCACGATGCGTTGCGTTTTTTCAAGTGTCGCAACATTTTTTTTATCGGCGCTGGATTTTGAAATGTTCACAATCTTTTGGCGTCACAGATATGACGATGGCAGTCGCCGAAAAAAATCGCCAAATGGGAAATGCCTTTACGTCCGTGTGACTCCTGACATTCATATGCGTTTGCAGAAATATGTTAACCTGCTAAATGATTGCCGGTGTAGGAAGAACTGCAGTTGCTGGTTCACACCAAAGATTGACACAAAATGCTGGAGTAACTCAGCAGGACAGGCAGTATCTGTGGATGGAAGGAATGGGTGACGTTTCGGGTCAAGACCCTTCTTCAGATGGTGAGATCATCAGATCCAATGACTTGCAAACAGAAATATTCATTGCTAAAGGAAGTTTATGAGATGGGATCAAATGTGCTATCTGTATGATTAATTTATAAAGTAGGAATGCTGAATAGTCATTATATAATATAAAAATTATTAATTCATATATGTAGGGATAATGCATTTTCTCTGTCCTTGATACTATTGTAATGCATTGTCTTTATATAGAACTTCATTAAAAGTAATGACCCTGAGATTTTCTGGGGAAACTCATTTCAGCTTGTCTACACTGCTATCCTGTACAGATGACACAGATAATATTTGCAGGATTAGGGGAAGAATACATTTCTACAGCAGTGATAATCTTGATTTACCTTTTGGGTATTCAAACCACAAAGTCCAGAGGGAAAGTGTATGCCGGGCATAGGATTTCCTCAACTCCTCCACCATCTCAGGCCTTCGGCTCTCAATCCCCATACTCTCGCAGAGAGAAGCGAGCTATCACAAGGCTCCCCTGCGAGACTGCAACTTGTATCAACTAAAGCCTTGATAGAGCATGTGAAAGTTTCATTGGGAATCAGGAGTACCAGTGGTACCTCCAGCATATGCGTATGCCCTTTAGGAGGATGTACTCCTACCATGGAGATAGCTTCAAGGCAAAAGCGATGCCTTGAGGCCACCGTGTCGCTGCGGTAGAGTTGCTGCCTTACAGCGAATGCAGCGCCCGAGACCCGGGTTCGATCCCAACTACTGCCGTTTTCTGTAGGGAGTTTGTACGTTCTCCCCGTGACCTGCGTGGGTTTTCTCCGAGATCTTCGGTTTCCTCCCACACTCCAAAGACGTACAGGTTTGTAGGTTGATCGGCTTGGTAAGTGTAAAAAAAATTGACCGGAGTGGGTGTAGGATAGTGTTAATATGCGGGGATTGCTGGTCCCGAAGTGGGGCCTGTTTCCTCTCTCTATCTCTAAACTAAACTAAACCAGCGATCAGATTCTGATCATACTGGCAGACATCAACCAAAACTACAGTAAGGCCTCACTTGACTGGTAGCGATTTTGGTTTCTTAGTGTTCTCGATTTTCGTTGAGTTTAGTTTATTTAGTTTAAAGGTACAGCATGGAAACGGGCCCTTTGGCCCACCGTGTCCACGCCAACCATTGATCACCTGTTCACATTAGCTGTATGTTTATCCCACTTTCACATCTGCTCCCTACACATGAGGGACAATGTACGGGGGACAATTAACCTACAAACCCGTATGTCTTTGGGATGTGGGAGAAAACAGGAGCACCCAGAGGTAACCCATGGGGATACGGGGAACGTACAAACTCCAAACAAACGGTGCCCGAGGACAGGATCAAAAAAGGATCTTCCGTGCTGTGAGGCAGCAGCTCTAACAGCTCTGTTGTGCTACATTGAAGAGTTTGTAACTAGTGGATAATTCTTTTTTTTTATACAAAAATGTTGCAACTCTGAATATGTCAACTTCTAATCAGGAAATTATTAACATATTAACACTTTCTAAATTGTTTGGATCATGTAAACTTTTGTGAAGTACTTTATACTTAAATATGTTAAGGGAAAAATATATTTAAAATATCATGAGAAAATTCACGTGTTTCATAAGTCCAGTGATCCATTATTAGTTGGACAGTTAACTTAATGCATACTTAAATCTCCACGTTAGAACACTTAAAAGCTGAATATTGTCGTCTCTTCTGTTTTATGGCAGCATTAATGTCAACATGGCCATTAACGTGCTTCTTAATGCCTTTCTCTTACACATGGTAAAAGCAAGGCCACTGATGAAATAGTACATGGGAAATAGAGGAAATACACATTTTGATCAGGGGATCTTTTCAGAATGAGAATTACACGTGAATTCACTATCAGAATCAAACTGTGGAGGTGCCGCCATGACAAAAAATTCTGCATATTTTTGCAACAAGCATTTTGCCGGTTGTAACATTGTTTTTTTACACGTGGAATAGGGCGGCACGGTGGCGTAGTGGTCGAACTACTGCCTTACAGCACCAGGGACCTGAGTTCGATCCTGACTACGGGTGCATGTCTGTATGTTCTCCCCATGGCCTGTGTGGGTTTTCTCCGAGATCTTCGGTTTCCTCCCACGCTCCAAAGACGTACAACTTAATTGGCTTGGTATAAATCTAAGATTGTCCCTAGTGTATGTAGGATAGGGTTAATGTGCAGGGATAGCTGGTCAGTGCGGACTCGGTGGGCCGAAGGGCCTGTTTCTGTGATGTATCTCTAAACTAATAAATATTATAGGATGAATGTGAACTTATAGGTCAATAGTAGGGAGCTGCTTTTGATGAGTTTCGGTATTGATGTATCTTCACCTTTGTTTTTCTGTTGCCACCTTTGGATCTGGCCAGTTTTATGAAAGTGATCGAACATTGAAATTATAAGAAATCATCACTAGTAAGATGGCATTAGGAGCAGCACTGTGGTACAGCGAGTAGAGTTGCTGCTTCACAAGACCAAACATCTTGTTTAGTTTAGTTTAGTTTAGTATAGTTTAGAGATAGAGCAAGTCCAACTGAGTATGTGCCGACCTGCGATCCCGTACACGAGCACTATCCTACACACTGGGAATAATTTACAAATTTTACTGAAGCCAACTTAACCTGCAAGCCTGTGCATCTTTGGAGTGTGGGAGGAAGCATCAGCATCCGGGGAAAACCCACGCCGTCACGGGGAGAGCGTACAAACGCCGCACAGACAGTGCCTGTAGACAGGATCGACCCCAGGTCACTGGCGTTGTGTGGCAGTTATTCTACCACTGTACCACCGTGCTGCCCCTTTCAGCATTTGTTCAACTGTGGCATCAAAAAACTGTAGTCAACGAACATCAAAGAGAAAGCACACCAATGGGCAGATTCACAGATCCAATAAAGCACATTTGTTTCGACCGTAGGACATCAATCATTGCAGCTTCCAGATTTCACTGCAAAGGTCATTCCGTGTTCCATCCCTTTTCATCTTCTGCTGCTTCATCAATGACCTCTCTTCCATCATGCAGTCAGATGTGGGACTGCCTACAGATGATTGTAAATGTACAGTTCTATTCGCAACTCCTCAGTAACGGACCGGTCCATACATCATGGACCTCTTCACCGTTCACCAGAAAATCAGCACGGTGCCATCTTCAGAGGCTGCATATTGACTCACCTCCTGATACCCCAGGACCTTTCCAACATCTACAGAGCGTAAGAAAGGAGTACAATGGAAAACTCTCCACGTGCCCGGATGGCAGTGACTCCATCAACACTCAAGAAGCATGAAGTGATTGATTTGTACATGTTCCACTCACCAAGTCATTCATTTGCTCAACTATCAGTTTGCATCATCTACAAAATACACTGCGGTTACTCTATCGTGCTCTTTGGACAGCACCACCCATGCAATGTCCTCTACCACAAAGGAGGACATAAACAGCAGGCATGTGCAAACACCAATGCACACGCTAGAGGCAGCAAACATGTTCCCGATGTTGGGGGAGTCCAGAACCAGGGGTCACAGTTTAAGAATAAGGGGTAAGCCATTTAGAACGGAGATGAGGAAACACTTTTTCACACAGTTGTGAGTGTGGAATTTTCTGCCTCAGAGAGCGGTGGAGGCCGGTTCTCTGGAAACTTTCAAGAGAGAGCTAGATAGGGCCCTTAAAGATAGTGGAGTCAGGGGATATGGGGAGAAGGCAGGAACGGGGTATGATTGTGGATGAACAGCCATGATCACATTGCATGGCGGTGCTGGCTTGAAGGGCCATATGGCCTACACCTGCACCTATTGTCTATTGTTGATTATCGATTGTCTATTGTCTACAGGTTCCTTACCAAGTTGCACACTATCCTAACTTCAAAATATACTGTCTTTCATTTATCGCCAAACGGGTCCAAATCCTGGAACGTCTTACAGAACCGCGCTGTGGGAGTTCCTTCACCAGAAAGACGGAGGTTGTTCAAGAAGGTGGCTCATCACCACTAAATGAGAGGAGATCATGAAATTATTAATGGACAATAATCTTTGCCCTTACCAGTGATTGACAGATCCTAAAAAATAAGTTAATTAAGTAATGACATGATCTCCCTTTCAGATTAGCAAGGGAAAGTTGCTATTTTCCATTCTGTTCCTCGCAACTGCTTTGATCCTCAGGCTATTTGTGATGTACGAGCTTTTGAAGGGCTTACAGGTGCATTAGCCTGAGGGGACCTGTGTACAACATTTTCAAAATGGCGGCAGACGGAGGAGAGGATCGGTGCCGCCATGACAACGGGCCTTCAAGGCTGCACTCTTAAGAACCTTGAAACTTTGTTGGCTCCAGAAATGGGGCAACTCTTGTGTACTGTCTCGGTGAAGTCTTCCATTACACCCCGGCCATTCCTTTTTCTCTCTCCAATTGGGCAAAAGGTATAGAAGTGTGAAAACGCACACCTACAGATTCAGAGACAGCTTCTTGACAGCTGTTCTCAGGCAACTGATTCAGCCTATCACAATCAGAGAGCAGTGCTGAACTACTATCTACCTCATTGGTGACCCTCAGACTATCTTTGATTGGACTTTACTGGCTTTACCTTGTACTGAATGTTATTCCCTTATCATGTATCTGTACATTGTAAATGGCTCGATTGTAATCATGAATTGTCTTTCCGCTGACTGGTTAGCACGCAACAAAAGCTTTCTACAGTACCTCGGTACACGTGACAATAAACTAAACTGAACACTAAAATGGTTGCACTTTGTACATAAATAATTGTGCTTATATATAGTAGACAAAATGCTGGAGAAACTCAGCGGGTGAGGCAGCATCTATGGAACGAAGGAATAGGCGACGTTTCAGGTTGAGACCCTTCTGCAGACTGATGTCGGTGGGGGGGGGGCAAGAAAGGAAGAGGTGGAGACAGTAGGCTGTGGGAGAGCTGGGAAGGGGAGGGGAAAGAGGGAGAAAACAAGGACTACCTGAAATTGTAAAAGTTTCACCTCAAAATATGAGGTGCTACTCCTTCAATTTGTGGTGGGACTCACTCTGGTCATGGAGGAGGCCCAGGACAGAAAGGTTGGATTCAGATTAGGAGGGGGGAGTTGAAGTGCTGAGCCACCGGGAGGTTGGTTATTTACGAACTGAGCAGAGGTGTTCGGAGGTATCTATAGAATGATTTTACAGGATTGTATGAGAAACAAATCAATTTTCTGTGACAATAAAGTAACATCATCATCAGCTTTATGGCATTTCCTTTGTACAAAGAACATTTATGGTATCACTTGGAATCCAACCAAAGGACAATTTCTGATGGCTCTGACTACGGGCAGGAAGGTCATCACCGCATTAAACTTTTATGATAGTAGATTCTTCAAGGCTGCCATTAAATCAGTCAGCAGGTTGTAAAATACTTGCAGGAGGCACCACATTCATCACTTAAAGCAAGGAGGAATAACAGCTCAATAATATCTCCTCAAGAAGTAAAGTCTGTATAAAGTAAGCAGACAATAAAAGTTCCAAAAGCTAAATACCGCAAAGAATGGGAAAACTGAAAATGCTGGAAATACTCAGCAGTGCAGGCAGCATCTGGAAAGTGAAACAGACTTAATGTTTTTGGTTGTGACCCTTCATTGGAGCACGGCTGAAGAATCACTGTCCTGAAATGTAATGCATGCTGCTCTCCCCATGGATGCTAGCCGACCTGCTGAGTCTTCCCAATGTTTTCAGCTTTTATTTCAGATTTATACTTTTCAACCAATGTGAGCTGACGTTAGATACCAGACTGAGGGAATGTTACACATGACATTTTGTACTTAGAAACATAGAAAATATGTGCAGGAGTAGGTCATTCGGCCTTTCGAGCCAGCACTGCCATTCAACATGATCATGACTGATCATCCAAAATCAGTACCCTGTTCCTGCTTTTTCTCCATATCCCGTTATTCAATTTTCCTTAAGAGCTAAATCTAACTCTTTCTTGAAAACATTCAGTGAATTCCACAGATTCACAACTCTGGGTGAAAAAGTTTTTCCTCATCTCAGTCCTAAATGGCCTACCCCTTATTCTTAAACTGTGACCCCGGATTCTGGACTCCCCCAACATGGGGACATTTTTCCTGCATCTAGACTGTCCAATCCCTTAAGAATTTTATATGTTCCTGTCAGATCGCTTCTCGTCCTTCTAAATTCCACTACTTGGAACTAGTCTTGCCAATTCAAGAAGATGCAAGAGATTCATTAAGCTTTGAGAGCAGCAGACAGGTGTCTGAGTTGCATAATCTGATTTTGTGATTCATCAACATGATGTTACCTGTGTGCTGCATTTACTCTCTATCTGCTCTGCCTCCTCAGAGACTGGGATAATGTACGGGCAATTTTCTTCAGAGTCTAGAGAAGGATCTCAACCCAAAGTGTCACCTACCCATGTTCTCCAGGGATGCTACCTGACCTGTTGAGTTACTCCAGCAATTTATCTCATTTGTTTGTAAACCAACATATGCTGCAACATCTACTGTATGTCCAATGAATGAATGAAGAGATTGTGGCATCTGATATGATATGATATGCCATTTATTGTCACTATACATGTACAGTGAAACTGAAAGCTGCTCGTACTCAGTGCATACATACAATTTAGCACAAAAAACAAGAAACAGAAAAACAAAAACAGAAGGGAGAAGGGGAGGGGATAGGTGCACAATTCTGCGGCGCTACATACATATATACATATATACAGATGGAAGTCCGGGTGTTGGGCTGTGAAGTCAGTGCATGTGTGAATTTGAATTAATAGTAGTTATAATTCTCGGAAAGCAACTATTTCTGAGTCTATTTGTCCTGGATTTGATGCACCTATAGCGCCTTCCAGAGGGCAGCAGGTCGAACAGTCCAAACGCAGGATGGAAGCTGTCTTTGATGATCTTCTTTGCCCTGCTAAGGCAGCGGGAGGTGTAGATGTCCACCAGGGAGAGGAGAGGGCAACCAATGATCTTCTGTGCTGTCCTAGTTACCCTCTGAAGCCTCTCCCTGTCTGCCATGGTGCAGCTGCCATACCATGCTGTAATGCAGTATGTCAGCAGGCTCTCGATGGACGAGCGGTAGAAGGTCAGCAGCAGGTTAGAGTCCAGGTTGTGCTTCCTGAGGACCCTCAGGAAGTGCAGCCGCTGCTGAGCCTTCTTGATGACCGCTGTCGTGTTGTCCGTCCAGGAGATATCAGCAGCGATTATGGACGCCGAGAAACCGGAAGGTGTTGACCCTCTCCACACACTCGCCGTTGATGCGTAGGGGGACTAAGTCGGTGCTGTGCCTCCTGAAGTCGACAATGAGCTCTTTTGTTTTCCTGGTGTTCAGAGCCAGATTGTTTTCTGAGCACCAGGTTGTCAACTTCAGGACTTCCTCTCTGTAGGCTGCCTCGTCTCCCTTTGAAATAAGTCCGACTACAGTAGTGTCGTCAGCAAATTTGACGATGCGGTTGTTGTTGTGAAAAACAAAACTAAAGGAAGACAGAAAGATAAGATGGTTATTTCAATGAAAAAACACTAAATTTAAATTATCTAAGGTTCTTAACCCGGCATCAATACCTACACAGATTCCCCTTCTTTCATTTCGGGTTTAAGCTTTCTATAAGACAATTATTTTTCCATTTTGCGGTATGCACAGGTTTCTTTCTTTCTTTCTTTTAAAATCTTTTTATTCGTTATTTTTTTCAAAAACAAAAACAAAACAACAACAAAAATAATGATAAAGATAACAATGATATTGATACATAGGGATCAGGATTACTTTAATAACAGGTATAACCTAAATATGAGTCCAGTGTCAAAATGCACATTGAATATAGACCTCCCGGTCTCTATGTAAATATAGTTAAGTGTTTAAAAGAGAACATATATATTTAAAAAAAAAAGATAAAAAGAAAAAAAAGAAAAAAAGAGAAAAAAGGAAAAGACAAAACCCCCCTAAACTGGAAAAAATTGGTTTCCCATTCTAATTTGATTTATCATAGTCCATTTTGCCATCCAAACAAGCTGTTCCTCCCATTTCTCTTACTTTTTCACGTTGCTCTTCCATGCAGGGGTTTGTCGTTTATCTAGTTAGACGTCAGAAGCAGAGACAGAGGTATGGAGCTCTACTGCAGCCTGTAAACTACCAGGGCTCACAGCACTCAGATTTACTCATGAAACATTAAGGACGCCCGCAGAGCAGGTTGAAGAAGAGTGTATATTTTATTTGCCAGGGAGTGCGGCAAACACATTGGGAACCATGAATGAACCAGGTGGTTTGTCTCAAGTGACACTGTACCGTTTATTCTCTCGAAAATAAGCCAATTCTGTCAAGTTTCCCTGACAGTTATTTTTTTGTTGAACCTGTTATTATGATTCCCACAAGATAAAGTACACAATTATAACCAGAATTAATTCATGTTTATCACGCAGCGATAACATAAGTGATCTGGCACGATCAGTCTTCATTCTATTCTCGATAACAGGTCGCAGACATCAAAGATCAAGGCAACTTCAGCAAGCTAACACCTCAGAAAGATGAAACGTAGAACTGTAAAAATCAATCTTTAAACGCATTCCATGAAACACCATTGGAACGAATGATTGCAGAAAACAAACTGAAAAATAATCTGCAGTTCCAAAATATGTTTAAACCCCTGTCCCACGGTACGAGTTCATTCCAAGAGCTCTCCCGAGTTTGCCCTGATTCGAACTCGGAGATTTACGGTAATGGCCGCTCGTCAATACTCGGGGATCTCGTGGACATTTTTCATCATGTTGAAAAATCTTCATGAGCCTTCCCGTGCTTAACTGCCGTTAGCGAGTCATCCCGTGTACCTGCCGTTAGGCTAAGAGACGTCCCCGAGCTCTGACGTACCCGCTTTGTTCATTCTCCATGCTTACTGCGAATTTGATTTTTTTTAAAACTCGGGAGAGCTCTTGGAATGAACTCGCACCGTGGGACGGGCCTATTAAGCTAAACATGTGGGAACACCTTTACAGGAATAATCATTCATTTGTTTTGGATAGAAATAAAATCTAATGGTTTAGTTTAGTTTAGTTTGGAAGTACAGCGTGGAAACAGGCCCTTCGGTCCACCGAGTCACAAGTTCACAAGTTATAGGAGTAGAATTAGGCCATTCGGCCCATCAAGTCTACTCCGCCATTCAATCATGCCGATCACTGCTTGCTAATCCCATTTTCCTGCTTTCATCCCAAAACTCTTGACACCCGTTCTGAATCAAGAATCTGTCTATCTCTGCCTTAAAATGATCCACTGATTTGGCCTCCACATCCCTCTGTGGCAATGAGTCCATGCTGACCAGCGACCCCCTACACCAGCACTATCCTACACACACTAGGGACAATTTGTAATTTTTACCAAAGTCAATTAACCTACAAACCTGTATGTCTTTGGAGTGCGGGAGGAAACCTGAGCACCCGGCGAAAACCCACACAGTCACAGGGCTAACATATAGTCTCCATACAGACAGCACCCGTTGTCAGGCTCGAACCTGAGTGTCCGGTGCTGTAAGGCAGCAACTCTACCGCTGCGCCTCCGTACCACCCAAGTTTAATTTTTCAAATGTTTTCACATCTTAAAGACACAGTAATTAGAAATTCTTCAACTAACGAAGCCCATTAATCTGTAGATAGACATAAAATGATGGAGTAACTGAGCGGTCGGTACAGCCAGCTTCTCTGGAGAGACGTTTCAGGTCGAGACCCTTCTTCAGACCTCCACTGAAGTAATAGAGGTGTTTGAGAGCAAACATACCACATTTTTTCTAGCAACAAGCTCTGTGAGTGTGTGCGCGTCTGTGCAATTAATGCAGAGGGAAAGTGCAACACGCCACAAAGCAAGTCAAGAAATGTCATCTGCAAAGTGCTTGTGGATTATTTAACAAATCGTGCATTGGCCATCAGTTCTGTTTAAGCATTAGCAGCAGATCTAACCACAGCACTACAAGTTTAAAGAGCAGAGACCGACTTTGCAAAGGCAGCACTTAAGTTACTATGAATTATAAATCAGCAAAGAAGTATGCTGTGCAAGATTTAAAAACAAACAGAAATGTGCCAACTGCAGTTCACTGCGCACAAGATTATCAGGCAGTGTACCAAGCATCTGCCATGACTGTAAGGCTTTGTAACAGGAGATGATGAGGTGGCAGCAAATGGGAATGTAAAACCTCAACACAAAAGGTCTGCTGTATCACCATCTCTTGTGCCTATAATTTCATTTCAAAGACGCTAATTAAATCACATCTGATTCCCTTTTGCCTCATCCATGTCTGTCCCCTGCAGAACAAAGGGACATTAAAACCCAGAGCCTGGGAGATGGGGAGACCTTTAAGAATGCTACACTGTCTCGATTTTGATATCCAAAGAGACAGGTATCGCCCACGAAACTCAAGGCCGCTGTGAGCCAAGGCGACACAAACTCAAACTGGGACACGGAATATTCTCTCCTCTGCAGACAGATCTGAGGAATGATTCAAAACGTATCTGCTTCAACATCGATTTGCTGTCATCTCTGCTCCCCCTGTCCATTTGTTATATCTTGACCGTACAAGCAGTAATGTAATCTGTTGCAGGGCACGGCCAATGTAACTCTTTCTGAGAGGCTAACCAGATTACAGATGTGGGGAGGAGCAGGCTCTATCCTATCATGTCGCGCAAACAGCAGCTTCAAGCCTTCTGACAAAGCTTGACCCTTCCCAGGGAGAGAGAAGAGGTCAGGACCCCTGCAGCGAACTGCTTGGTAAAACGCTAACAGAGAGCGACGAGTGGATATTGAAAACATATTCTCAAGGCTCTGATTGTAAAAATATTAGATGAACATGATCCATTTAGTCAGAATACTTTGACCTTTTTTTCCCCTTAAACTGTTCAGATAAATAAGGACGCTCCTCGCCAATAAAGAAAGAAGAAAAGCCATGACATGGAAAGTATAATCTTGTTAGCAGCCATGCATCAGTGTACACAACAATTTTCTTATGGGAACAGAGTAAAGTGTATGGTATTGTGAAAACCTGTTCCAAATCAGCATTACTGCTTTGAATCAAGATGAATGCACAGGCTGATATAAAAAAGATACATGTTCATTTCACCAGATTATTATTTTTTAAGCAAGTCCAACAAAAGACCTTAAAACTTGGAATCAAATAACCGAAGGCACAACTAAATGCAGGTGGTGAAAAGCATTGCAAACTGCAAGTCAACTTTCAATCTACCATAGATGCCAATGGACAATTTGTGTCATTTTTAATCTTTATATCAGGTTTATAGCATTCCCAGCCTTTCACAGTAATGTTCTGCCTCAACCTCAATTTGAGGCTGAAAGAATCTTCATTTCAAAATATTTATTAATAAGTTCATAAGTAATAGTAGCAGCATTAGGCCATCATGCACTCCGCCATTCAATCATAGCTGATCTATCTCTCTCTCTCCTAACCCCGTTCTCCTGCCTTCTCTCCATAGCCCCTGACACATATCAAAATATTTGTACTCGTGGTCATTTTGCTTCTATTTTTATTTTTGTTCCACTACAACCTTTGTTGGTTTTCGTTTATGAAGGGATTTTTTTAAATCACAAGAGGTAATTATCATGCATTTAGATAATTAAAATTGGCTGAGTGACCTAACTATTGATGTCTCAAGAAGGGTCCCGTCCCAAAATGTCGTCTATCCATGTTCTCCAGAGAAGGGTTTTGGCCCAAAACGTTGCCTATGTCCTTCGCTCCATAGATGCTGCTGCACCCGCTGAGTTTCTCCGACAATTTTGTCTACCTTCTCCAGAACGGCTGCCTGATCCGCAGGGATAGTCGAGCAGTTTGTGTCTTTATTTTGTAAATCAGCATTTCCACACGGAGGTTCCCCTCTTCCACTATAGATGAGGCTCTCACCAGGGTCTCTTCTATACCCTGTGACTCTGCTCTCTCTCCCCATCCCCCCACTCGTAACAAGGGCAGAGTCCCCCTTCTCCTCACCTTTCACCCTACCAGCCATCACATACAACAGATAATCCTCCGACATTTTCGCCACCTCCAACATGATCCCGACACTTGCCACATCTTCCCATCTCCTCCCCTGTCTGCTTTCCACAGAGACCGCTCCCTCCTCAACTCCCTAGTCAATTAGTCCATTCCCGCCTGAACCACCCCCTCTCTGGGCACTTTCCCTTGCAACTGCAGGAAATGCTGCACTTGTCGCTTTACCTCCCCCCTCGACTCCATTCAAGGACCCAAGCAGTCGTTCCAGGTGCGACAGAGGTTCACCTGCACCTCCTCCAACCTCATCTATTACCGCTGCTCTAGGTGTCAGCTGCACTACATTGGTGAGACCAAGCGTAGGCTTGGCAATCACTTCGCCAATCACCTCCGCTCAGTTCGCAATAACGAACCTGATCTCCCGGTGGCTCAGCACTTCAACTCCCCCTCCCGACCTTTCTGTCCTGGGCCTCCTCCATGGCCAGATTGAGGACCACCGTAAATTTGAGGAGCAGCACCTCGTATTTTGCTTGGGCAGTTTACACCCCAGCGATATGAACATTGACTTCTCTAATTTCAGGTAGTCCCTACTTTCTCCTCCCCTTCTCAGCTCTCCCACAGCCCACTGTCTCCACCTCTTCCTTTCTCTCTCCCCCCCCCCCCCCCCCCCTCTTTCCCCCCCCCCCCCCCCCCCCCACACTCACATCAGTCTGAAGAAGGGTTTCGACCCAAAACTGTACCTATTTCCTTCGCTCCATAGATGCTGCCTCACCCGCTGATTTACTCCAGCATTTTCGTCTACCTTTGCAGTTCCTTGAATTTAATTTAGTTCAGTTTAGAGATACATCGTGGAAACAGGCCCTTCCGCCTACGAGTCTGCGCCGACCAAAGGTCATGCATACACTAGTTCTATCCTACACACTAGGGACAAATAACAGAAGCCAATTAATCTACAAACCTGCACATTTTTGGAATGTGGTAAGAAACTGGAGCACCTGGGGAAAACCCAAGCGGTCACAGGGTGAATGTAGAAACTCGATACAAACAGCAGCACCCATAGTCAGGATCAAACCTTCGTCTCTGGCACTGTGAGGCAGCAACTCTACCATTGTGCCACCCCTTATAATGATGTCCGGCGGTGCCCTGTTTATCTAAGCAGGCACAAAACAAACACTGATGAGATCCACCCTTGGAGTGCAATTCAGGAGCGCGACTTCCATTAATCCTGGCTTTGCAAGTACTGTTATATTTCCCTGAGTTGACGGTTCCAAGAAAAGGATCCATGATCAAAAGACGCATTCACAAAATATGTCATTCACTTGCCGAGGTCAGAGGTGCTTCTTTTGTAGGCATGACCTACAAGCAACATGCATTTTCTGCTGTATGGTCTCAACTTTGCCTCCTTGGAGATTTTCCGAAAGCAAAGATCCTTTAAATTTGGATAGGACAGGGATATCCCATCCCCTCTCTTCCAATTCCCATTTCAGGATTAAAAATCAGGCTGACAGTGTTCGATGCAAGTTTGGAGCAATTTTTGAAGAACTGCACTTGAGGGCTTTATTACTATAGAATTATAACAGAATGGACCAGAATAAATTCCATTATTTTTAAAGTAACACAAGAGAAAGCCCTCAGTTTCTATGCAGGATGTGGGTGACGTTTCGGGTCAAGACACTTCTTCAATATGAATGTCACCCATTCCTTCTCTCCAGAGATGCTGCCTGTCCCGTTGTTACTCTAGCATTTTGTGTCTATCTTCGGTGTAAACCAGCATTTGCAGTTCCTTCCTACACAGTTTTATGCAGTCTGCATTTATTAGTGAAATCTTACTTTAAGCAGTAAGTACTCAGGGATATAAGATCAGGAGTAGGCTAGCTAACTGGTCCATCAAGCCTGCTTCCATCACTTAATAAAATCATGGCTGATGTGTCCCAGGCCTCAACTCCTCTTCTGTGCCTGTTCCCCATTGATCACATATCGTTCACAAATGTATCCACCTTTTATTGAAACACTTCCAGTGATTGGGCATCCACAATTGCATGGACAGTAAATTCCAAAGAATCATTACCTTTTGCAGGAAGAACTTCTTACAAACTGAGGTTTAACTAACCACCACCTTATCTTGGAACTATGTCCCCCTCAATTGAAACTCTCCCATAAGTGGAAACATCAAAAGGTAACAAGCGCGCATCAAAGCAAGAACCTTTTGATCATTGACACCACCTTGTTTACAAGTAGAAATTAAAAGGGGCCTGAAAATAGAATACTGTCCCATATGAATGTTGGAGTAGGGGCATTTCCTTCTCATATTGTTCATCTGTAACAGCACCTCATTATTAGAGGTGCAGAGATGATCAAACCAACCTCAATATTACATTAATATTGAAATTAATATTCATTTAATTTTTAAACACCTACCACATTGGGAATACATCCTTGTTTACTCTCCTGCAGCTATTTAGTAGAAAAAGCAAATCACATAATATTTGTTTGAGTTTCAAATCTTTCTAGCGAGACTAAGCAAAATTCATAGAAACATAGAAACATAGAAAATAGGCGCAGGAGGAGGCCATTCGGCCCTTTGAGCCAGCACCACCATTCATTGTGATCATGGCTGATCGTCCCCAATCAATAACCCATGCCTGCCTTCTCCCCATGCCTATCCCTTGATTCCACTAGCCCCTAGAGCTCTATCTAACTCTCTTAAATCCATCCAGTGACTTGGCCTCCACTGCCCTCTGTGGCAGGGAATTCCACAAATTCACAAGTCTCTGGGTGAAAAAGTTTTTTCTCACCTCAGTCTTAAATGGCAGAGCCTTCCTATACTAAACACAATGCAATAGAGACACGTTTCATTTGGTTAGCCTGCAGAAGCTATGTCAAATGTGTAAGAGTTAACATCAAGTACCACAATTAATTCAGCACAAATTCTATATTTCATGAAAAAAAAATCAAGATTCGTAAGATTGGCACAAATGTGAGAGATAACAATACACAAGATTATTTTACAAAGGCCTGGAAAGCTGAAGTCAAGCTTTCAGATTTTATATTAGAGACGGAGGTAACATCAAAGAGGATTGATCCTCTGACACTTACCTGCAGAGATATGATGAAAGACAATTTTCCTCATCTTTTGATTCTGATCTGTTCTGGCACCTTGAAGATGTGTTTCAAATGCTTGCTTGTACGAGGCAATACAACCATGGAAAGTTTTACCAGATCTTTGTAGCATGTTGTGTGTTACATTTGTCGAAACCCGTCCTCTGGGACTTCCTCAGGACCCCAGGCAGGGTAAGGATATGTATCTGTGGACAGAAGTGATTGAGATCCCTTCCACGACGAAACCCCTGTCAAAGCTAGAAATGGGAGCACAGATGGAGAGAATTATCAACCCTTTCCAATGAAGATCACCATTACATGATTAATAAATTGAAACCTTCCCCACTACAAAACCAATAACGGGACTGGAGGGCAAAAACGTGACCTCAGAGATGAAGTCAAAAGTGTAACTGGCCGCTCACAGCTCACTGATGTGTGTTCCGGGAGACTGGTGCTGAGAACAGAGGAACTCTGCGATCCCCCTGCTCTCTCAGTTTCTCGTTACCCATTATTCAGGGATGCCAGTGACTGCAGTCTTGTTACGCAAGGTATTATTTTACAGCTCGGAGTCACTGATACATTCCTTTCCCTTGCTCCATCCTTCCTCCAGACTCAGTGGTTTTTACCTGTTCATTCTCAGACCTCCGAACAGCTGAATCCCTTGTCTTTTCGAAGCATTCTCCCCCCCCCCCCCCCCACCCCCCAAGTTGTAAAGAGTAAAAAAATAACTTTGTCCATCCCAACTCATATTTCTTGCTTCATATTCCTTCTAAACCTTCTTTATCCTTTGCTGAATTAATAAAAAAGACCACAAAACAATCCTTGTTTTCAATTTGTAATGGAATTTCTTTATGAAGTCCTTGGATTTCATGTTGTTTTTGAATCAGTTTTCTATGAACATAAGAGCCTCGTTAAGTTCACAATTCCTTTCGGGTAACTTTTGTGATTCGAATCTTTAGATTCAGATTTCCCTTTCATAAGGTCATGTTCATAAGTGATAGAAGCAAAATGTGGCCATTTGGCCCATCAGCCCCATTCGCCTGCCTTCTCCCCATAACCCCTGGCACCCGTACTAATCAAAAATCTATCTATATCTACCATACAAATATCCATTGACTTGGCCTCCACAAACCTCTGTGGCAGAGAATTGCACAGATTCACCACCCTCTGACGAAATAAATTCCTTCTCATCTCCTTCTTCAAGGAATGTCCATTAATCCTGAGGCTATGACCTCTAGTCCTAGACTCACCCAGTGGAATGCTGTGGTTACATTTCAATCCCCTGTCATATTGTGCCTCTCTCCTCCCTGTCTAATGTACACATATTTCTTCACATACTTCCACAATTTATAATTTCTACATACACTTTTACGATTAATGCAAAGTCAACACCAAGCAACAATTTTCCACCTGACTTTAGGGGTGGCACAATGGCACAGCAGTGGAGTTACTGCCTTATAATTATAATTATTGCCATAGAGGGAGTGATATGTATCTGTGGACAGAAGTGATTGAGATCCCTTCCACGGAACCAGACTGATTCTGGGACCAGGAGTCTTATGAAGAAAGACTGATAGACTGGTTTATACTCTCTAGAATTTAGGAGATTGAAGGGGGGATCTTATAGAAACTTACAAAATTCTTAAGGGGTTGGACAGGCTAGATGCAGGAAGATTGTTCCCGATGTTGGGGAAGTCCAGGACAAGGGGTCACAGCTTAAGGTAAGGGGGAAATCCTTTAAAACCGAGATGAGAAGAACTTTTTTCACACAGAGAATGGTGAATCTCTGGAACTCTTATAAGTTGAGGCCTACATGGCACTTTTACGAGTTAATGCCCAAAGTCAGAGGGTATGGAGAGAAGGCAGGTACAGGATACTGAGCTGGATGATCAGCCATGATCTGATGGGGGTGCAGGCTTAGGGCCGGTGGCACAGTGGCACTAAGCAGTTGGAGTTATGTTTCTATAAGTCCAGAGGCCTAGGTTCTATTCTGACTTCGGGCGCTGTCTGTACAGAGTTAGTACGGAGGCCTCAATAGGCCCGACCATGGATGGACAAGAGAATGGGGACTGGACTTTGTGCCTTCCCTCACAGTGGGGAGAAGTTTTTATGTTTTAATGTTAAACTTCTTCTTTAATGCTATGTTGTATTTTTATTAGTGTGCTGCAAGGACATGTGAATTTCCCCTGAAGAGGGGACTAATAAAGTATTTATTATTATTATTATTATTATTATTATTCTCCTTGTGACCGCGTGGGTTTCCTTCGAGTGCTCCGGTTTCCTCCCACATTTTAAAGACCTGCAGGTTTGTAGGATAATTGGCTTCTGTAAATTGTCCCCTGTGTGTAGGATAGAAGTAGTGTATGAGTGATTGCTGGTCAGCGTAGACACAGTGGGCAAAAGGGCCTTTATCTACGCTGTATCTCTATATCTACAACTAATACTAATAGTGTGAAAGAAAAATGTGAATAACTAAGTTTTGGAAAAATGTCTATGGAAATGTTAATCTGTTCGGTGCAGTCAGAATAATTGTACTCCCCAATCAAATATATGCAGCAGGTAATAAAGAGATGCATTAGTGACATTAATCTTAGCTGTCTGGCTGAAGCTGGATGCATGGAAACTTATATTCATGGAGGTTATTTTGAGGAACCGTAACACTAATCCATTGACACCTAATCCGTTTGATTACATCACATTATAAGGTCATAAGGTCATAAGGTTATAGGTTTTAGGAGTAGAATGAGGCCGTTCGGCCCAACAAGTCTACTACACAATTCAATCGGTGCTGATCTATCTCTCCCTCTTAACCCCATTCTTTTGCCTTCTCCGCTTAACCTCTGACTCCCGTACTAATCAAGAATCAAACTATCTCTGCCTTAAAAATATCCACTGACTTGGCCTCTACAGTCTTCTGTGGCAAACAATTCCACAGATTCACCACCCTCTGACTAAAGAAATTTCTCCTCATCTTCTTCCTAAAAGAACGTCCTTTAATTCTGAGACTATAACCTCTACACCTAGACTCTCCCAGAAGTGGAAACATCCTCTTTACATCCACTCTATCCAAGCCTTTCACTATTCTGTATGTTTCAATGAGTTCCCCCCTCATTCTTCTAAACTCCAACTTCTAAAGAACCCTTTACATAGCCATCACTAAACACATTCTCAATTTAGTTGTAAATCAGTGAACTTCAAATTGTTTCTTTGGTTCCCAGAGCCAAATGGTTAATGCAGATTGTGCATGGTTGGACTCCATACCTTCAACGTTATTACTTGTCTAGCGTGATTCCCAGCCTTTAGTGAGACAAATGGCGATTCTCCCCCACCCAAATCCTCCCGTGCATATACATATTAAGCTCCAATGCAACACAGGCTGTGATCTTAGCTCTTGCGGGAAATAGGGAAACCTTGAAACCTAGAAGAGTACAGCACAGGGATGGGACCATTGGCCCATGATGTTTGTGACGAATTTGATGCCAAGTTAAATTGATTCCTCTACCTGCACATGATCCATATCCCTCGATTCCCTGCACTTCCATGTGCCTATCTCAAAGCCTCTTTAGCACTACTATTGCATTTGCCTCCATGACCAACCCTGGCAGTGCGTTTCAGACCTCTACCACTCTTTGTAAAAAACTTGCTCTGCATATTTCTATTAATCTTCCCCCTCCCCCTCCCACCCTCACCACATGGCAATGTGCTCCAACATTTCCTTGTAGCTGAAATCCTCTGATCGAGGCAGCATTCTGGTAAACCTCCTCTGCACCATCATGTTTCCGGTAATAGGGCGACCAGAACTGTACACAATACTCCATATGCAGCCGAACCAATGCCCTATAGAGCTGCATCATGGCTTACTGACTGAGCCGCTGAGTTACTCTAGCCTTTTGTGTCTATCTATGACTTCCTGTCTCTTATATTCAATTCCCCCAGCAATGAAGGCAAGCACACCGTACACCTTCTTCACCACCCTACCTATGTGTGCCTCATCTTCAGTGAGCTGCAAACTTGGACTCCAAGATCAATGCCATTAGCTGCATATTCTCTCCTTATATTCAACCTCCTACCGCAAATAATTCTCTCCAATAGTTTCCCTACAACTGACGCAAGGCTCACAAGCCTATATAGTCCATGGATTCTCTCTATTCCCTTTCTTAAACAAAGGAACAACATTGGCCACTATCCAGTCCTCTGGGACCTTGCCTGTGGCTAGAAAAGAAACAAAGATCCTTGTCAAGGTCGCAGCCATCTTGCTACTCCCAATAACCTGGGATAGATCCCATCAGACCCTGGGGACTTATCCACCTTAATGTTCTTCAAGCGCCTCAGCACAACCTCCTTCTCGTTCTCAAACTGCCCCGGCATATTTGCATTCTCCACATTGATCTATCCGCTGTCTCCTTGGGGAATACAGATGCAAAGTACTTGATACATCCTCCATCTCCAAGCACAGATCTCCCCACTTTATCTACCCCAGTGTCGTTAATGCATACGTGCCTTCCAGAAAGACCGACAGTATACTCTCTGTATGAAAACAGGAATCAAAGACCAAAATCAATACGACTTTCAACATAGTTCATCAAGGGTTAATCAGTGCAAGCGAGGAAACAAAATAAATTAGTTTTACCAAAAGTAAATGCTATTTTGAGTGTAGGTGGTGAAGGTAAATTGTTTCTCGGGACAGTGTTGTGTTAAACGAGGTGAGAACAAGTAAGCTAGGCTGTTGTTCATAAGGTTATAAATGACAGGAGCAGAATTAGGCCATTTGGTCTATCAAGTCTACTCCGTCATTCAATCATTGGTGATCTATCTCTCCATCCAAACCCCATTCTTCTGCCTTCGCCCCATAACCCCTGACATCCGTACTGATCAATGTTCTCCAGAGTTTAGAAGAATAAGAGGCAACCTTACTAAGATGTACAGAATCTTTAGAGTGGTCAATAGTATTGATGATTGGTGGATGTTTCCCTTGGTTGAGGAACTAATTAGGAACAATCATCTCCAAATAACGGATGGGCCATTTCGGACTGAAAAGAGAAGAAATCTCTTTGTTTAGAAGGTAGTGAATATTTGGTATTTGGAGGGTCAATCTGCTAAAAGGTTGCTTGTAACAGAAATGAATAGTCTTCGAGACGTTAAAAGTATCTAGGGATATAGAGATTAGACGGGAAAATGAAAATCAGCCTTGTTGGGGCTTGTTGAATGGGGCCAAATGGATTAGTTCTGCTTCTAGTTCTTGTTCTTATTTTATTCCAACTGCCCTCTATAAAACATGACCCTCCCCCCCAATAAAAGAAGATACCCTCGGTAGCTTGCAACTGCTTTATCTACATACTCTTTCCCTTGATTATGCATGATGATAACCTTCAGTCTCAATGATGACCCATCTGTAAAATAAGTCTGAAAGAATTCTCCTCATCCACATAATAAGTGTCATGACAACATATGGATTGTTCTTTATCTCTCTACATCATCGTCTATATCTCTCGTTTCCCTTATCCCTAACCATTCTGAAGAAGGGTCTCGACCCGAAACATCACCCATTCCTTCTCTCCAGAGATGCCGCCTGTCCCGCTGAGTTATTCCAGTTTTCTTGTGTCTATCTTCGGTTTTATCCAGCATCTGCAGTTCCTTCCGAACTATATAGATTGTGTTTATTAATTGAGGTCCAAAGATAAGAGGATTATGTCCAGACCTGCTTGAAATGAAAAGAAAATGCCATTAAGAAAAAGTAAATAAAGAGTTCAATGTGTTTGGGCAAAATATATCTTTATGGTGCAGAAAAACCTGTGTATTGTTTAATCAATGATTCAGAGTTATAGTCCAAACAGGGACATAAAACGTGCAATTTTGTGTGGTCTTTGATGGAGCTATTCCCAAATCATGCATCCCGATAAAAGGCTTTCTACAGCGCATCTGTAGAAGTTGGAGAGAGTTGTTAGGGACATGCTAGACTTCCTAATCTTTCAAAGGAAGTAGAAGGTACTGGTGTGCTTTTTTGCCATTGGTTTGATATGGCTAGTCCAGACAAGTTGCTGGTGATAATTACACCGAGGAACTTGAAGCTTTCAACCATCTGTACCTCAGCACCCTCAATGCACTGCATGCTTCCTGGGGTCAATCACTATCTGCTTTGTCTTGCTGAGATTGAGAGAAAGGCTGTTGTTTTGACACCAGGTGACGAGCTTCTCAATCTTCATCCTGTACTCTGTCTCGACATTACTTGATATAAGGCCCGCTATTTTGGTGTTGTCCACAAATGTTTGAAACTGAGTTGGATTTGTACTTAGCTGTGGGTGTATAAGTAGTGCAGACTCCAAGTACCTGGTGTTTGGAGATGAGCTTGGTTAGGATAATGGTATGAAAAGCAGAGCTGTCGTCTATGAACAGAAGTCTGTCATGTCAATTCCGGGCAGCACAGTGGCACAGCGGTAGAGTTGCTGCTTTACAGTGCTTGCAGCGTTAGAGACCCGGGTTCGATCCCGTCTACGGTTGCTGTCTGTCTGGAGTCCACGTGACCTGCGTGGGTTTTCTCCGAGATTCCTCATCGGTTTCATCCCACACTCCAAAGACGTACAGGTGTGTTGGTTAATTGGCTGGTATAAGTGTAAATTGTCCCTAGTGTGTAGGATAGTGTTGGTATGCGGGAATTGCTGGTTAGTGCAGACACGATGGGCCGAAGGACCTGTTTCCGCATTGTATCTTGAAACTAAACTCACTGACATGATTTGGAATTGTTCAGCTCCTCATTTAAACATTAGGCAAATGTTGTCCACATTGTTTAATATCATAGGTTACACAGAAAAGCTGGAGAAACTCAGCGGGTGCAGCAGCATCTATGGAGCGAAGGAAATAGGCAACGTTTCGGGCCGAAACCCTTCTTCAGACGGATACTGCACCATAAAGATATATTTTGCCCAGACACATTGAACTCTTTATTTACTTTTTCTTAATGGCATTTTCTTTTCATTTCAAGCAGGTCTGGACATAATTCTCTTACCTTTGGACCTCAATTAATAAACACAATCTATATAGTTCGGAAGGAACTGCAGATGCTGGTTAAAACACCGAAGATAGACACAAGAAAACTGGAATAACTCAGCGGGACAGGCGGCATCTCTGGAGAGAAGGAATGGGTGATGTTTCGGGTCGAAACCCTTCTTCAGAATGGTTAGGGATAAGGGAAACGAGAGATATAGACGATGATGTAGAGAGATAAATATCATAGACTACTTTCATCTTCCTAGGTCGTGCCTGCAGTTTGGAAACAGTTATATTGAAATCTTTATTAATTATGTTTATAGTTTATCCCACCCGACTCAATCCTCAGAAAGGTAGGGCTTGATTTTAGGAATCAATCTAGGGAGTCCATGGCACATTGTTTCCAGGATAAGACATTCCAATTCATCACATTATCAGGTTTACTAATCACCCCACCAAATGGTTGACCACATATTCCACCACATTAAATCCATTTTTTAGCCGTTTTCTTCCCTATTCATTCATCTGTCTGAACCTTGCTGCCAATGCCTGGTGTCCACTTCACGGCTCATTTATCCCCCAACAATTCACAGTTTATGGTCAGCTAGGTCGCTGAAGTTATAAAAATCCCAAACCAACCTCCCTCTGCCCATCATGCCTCATAAACCTACTATAAACCAATAGACTCCTCCAGGTATCTGGACTACACTTCCACCTATCTTTCCTCTTGCAAAGACACTGTTCCCGACTCAATTCCTCCGTCTCTGCCGCATCTGCTCCAAAGATGAGACTTTCCATTCTAGAATCACTGAGATGTCCTCTTTCTTTAGTACACGTTGTCTACCACCTTATGCCATAGATCGATCCCTCACTCACATCCCCTCTGTGCTCCGTAGTTCTGCTCTTGGCCCCCCTCCCCCTGTACAATATCATACAGGTTGAAGATGGGATGTTAATAAGAGCACACCACCTCCGCACTGCCACTGACAACCTCAGCCTCCCTACTTGAGTTGTGCCCTGCCTGAATGCAGCTTCAATCTTGACAACCCCCCCCCCCCCCCCCCCCCAACTCTCCCCCCCCCCCCCCCCAACCTCCCCCCCACCCTTTCCTCCACGTACCAAATCAGCCAATGTCAACATCCAATTCATCACAACTTTCATCGTGGAAGTGCAATACCCTAATAAAATTTTCCATCAAATGTGGTCCCACATTGTCCTCTTTGGATACCAGAACTGGCACTTATTTATTAACGTAGCTCTCTGCATCACACCTTCCTTGATGAAATCATAATGAAAACAAAAAGAGAGTTATATTCCAGGGGCAGGGAGCGTGTGGGGATTTTAGAAAGAGTGCATTGTTCCCAACAGGAGACCTGAGAATATAACATCTGACTCCTTTCACCAGACCCAGTACATGGTTTGTAAATGACTTGACTTCTGGTTAAATCATCGTTACGTATTCAACTTTCCTTCAGACGTATCCGCAAAAGAAAATAATGCATTGCTTAACGAACTTCCCAAACTTTATACCGTTTAATTGGCTTGCTCCGTGCATGGGGACTGTTTCATCTACATTCCTGGCAATACTGCTGATAACCAGTTTTTTCAATTACTCTTTTCAAATGAAAAATAAATCCCTTTCAGAGCTGCACATTCCTGACATTTATATGCGGTAAGATAATGGTGCTTTTTCCTGCTTTTCACCGTTCTCAGCAAACAGAAGTAGAACCAGTTTTGCTGCCATTTTCTGTCCCAATTATCTTCATTACCCTGTCCCCATTTTCTGTCCGAGCAACTTGCTGCGAGAAGCGACCGCAGCCCTTCCTTTGAATTTCAGTCAAAATCTGTTGGAAAAATATGTTGCTTCATTCCAGCCTAATCCTGAAGGAAATGGAACAGCAAAATGCAATAATATTATCGGTTTGCTCTATTATAAGGTAGCCAAATTATTCAAGTGCAATTACTGTGGACATTATCCAGAGACTTTGCTTGAGAGACTTTACTTGGAACTAATAATCTTCACTCATTGTTTGAGGTAGTTTGGGATCATTTTAATCAGGCTAATGCTGTGAAAATATTCTGATGTTGAGCTGGTTGCCCTGTTGTTTCTGCTGAACATATGTTTGCAATTCATCCTTTTGATTGCAAGGAATATTATTTATCCTTCGGGAGGTATCACCTATTTAATAATATTAATCAGTCACGGATTCATTAACATCTTAAAATAGATTTGTTCCATAAATGCTGTAGCCAAAAACAAAATAATGGCCCACAATACAAAACACATTTTCTATTTAAGGAGCAGTGAATCTGGCTGACCTGTTAAATGGTGGAGGGTCAGTTGTCATGAGTAGTGTGTGACTTACTACAAGAGGAATGAGCTTTTGACAAGGATTTCCTGGAAGAACAATAGACAATTGATCTATCATTTGGATGAACTCTCTTAAGTTTTTTTCTCAATTCGTACGAGATTGTCAGCGATTGTTTTCCCAATCTAATTAGTCCACTAATTATTTTAAGATCCAGTTCAAAATGACTGGATCATTTTAGCATAGCTTTCTTTTTCGATCTTCCTTTTCAACTTACGGTATGTTTTCAAAAGGTACATGTAGGAAGGAGATGCAGATGCTAGTCTACACCGAAGATAGACTCAAAACGCTGGAGTAACTCAGCGGGACAGGCAGCATCTCTGGATCTAAGGAATGGGCGACGTTTCGGGTCGAGACATCAGGTCTGAAGAAAGGTTTTAACATGTAACTTGACCTATTCCTTCGATCCAGAGATGCTGCCTGTCCCGCTGAGTTACTCCAGTGTTTTGTGTCAAGTTTAGAAAGATACTTTGGGGGGAAGAGGTGGAGCATGTGTAGCATTAACTGTAGCGTATTGTTGAAAATAAGCCAAATTTAATTAAATCAATCATTGCTGTCAAGGAAGGCAGAATTGTACAAGAAATTCATTGAAATCGGATTTTATAATAGCAACAACATTTACAGTATTACCCATCGTAAATCAATCCTCATTTTCATCTGCCATTATTATGGGACTTTGTATTGTAAACCAGACTGTGGCTCATGGTTGGGCTTTAAAAGCACATGTGGATGTGTAATATCCAGCTGCAGGGGTGGGAATCCAGGGTTGGGATTGTGAGCTGTAAATTCATGTAAGATTCTCACAAGAATCTGCAGAGAGAGATTACCCTTCTAGAGGAGGATAATAGAAGGTGTCGACCCGAAACGTCGCCCACTCCTTCTCTCCAGAGATGCAGCCTGTCCCACTGAGTTACTCCAGCATTTTCTGTCTACCTTCGGTGTAAACCAGCATCTGGAGTTCCTTCCTACACAGAGGAGCATGATAACTGGCTGTATGAATTTGTGGGTGGCGGCATTTATGGAACATTTTAGATTATGAATTTGAAGATTTTATTATTGTTATTACTGTTAGAGTCATGGAGTGATATAGCAAGGAAACAGGCCTTCGGCCCAACTTGGCCACACTAACCAAGATGCTCCACATGCTTGCATTTTGCTAATTATTTATAATCCTTTCCTATACATATACCTGTCCAAATGTTTTCTTAAACATTGTCATAGTACCTGCCGCACCTACTGAAGCTCTTCTGGCAACTCGTTCTATATGCCCACCACCCTTCATTGCCCCTCAAGTTCCTATTACATCTTTGCCCTCTCACCTTAAACCTATGTGTTCTGGGTAAAATACTCTGCATTTACCCTACCTATTCCCCTCAAGATCTTAAGCACCTCTCTAAGATCACCCCTCATCCTTCTGCACTCCGGGGAATAAACTCCTAGTCTGCTCAACGTCTCCCTATAGCTCAGGCCCTCAAGTACTGGCAACACCTCGTAAATCTTCTCTATGCACTATCCAACTTCTCCCATTGTTCTTTATGTTTTAAACGTTTACCTACGTCATTCTTCTATCAGTTTCCTTCCTTATATTTTTCTCCAAAATGTAAGTGTTGTTTTCTGACCGATTTAATACACCCCATTAAAGTAATCTTCACAGCTAAACGTTCTAATGAAGGTCTCTCCTCGTATCCTTGGCATTCTTGGATAAGGTCCAGAGGAGGTTTCTGGAGAGGGTCCAGAGGAGATTTACAAGAATGATTCCAGGAATGAGTGGGTTGGCATATGATGAGCGTTTGACAGCATTGGGCCTCTACGCGCTGGAGTTTAGATGGTTGAGGGGGGACCTCATTGAAACTTACAGAGTAATGCAAGGCAAAGATAGAGTGGATGTGGAAAGGATGTTTCCACTGGTGGGAGAGTCTAGGACCTGAAATCAGAGCCTCAGAATTAAAGGCCGCTTTTTTAGAAAGGAGGTGAGGAGGAATTTCTTTAGTCAGAGGCTAGTTAATCTGTGGAACTCATTGCTACATACACAGAAGATATTATTAAGGCAGAGATAGATACATTCTTGATTAGAACGGGTGTCAATAGTTACGGGGAGAGGCAGGAAAATGGGATTAGGAGGCAGAGATCAGCCATGATTGAATGGCGGAGTAGACTGGATGGGCCGAATGGCCTAATTTTACTTCTATAACTTGTGAACATGAACTTATGATATCCCGGGATCATATTTGTTCAGATAAACTCCAGCTCTTTCACAGTGCATCTAAAGAAGGTCACATCTGTTCCATGCTTCATATTTTAATTCTGACCACTGATAAATCTGAACGTTAACAATATCAATAGATACTGAAAAAAAAGGAAATAAAAATTCAGGAGTGACCCATCTTCTTTGATGTTGACTAGCCTGATGTACATTTCCAGTATTTTCAAGAAAACTCATGTCAAACTTTGCCATGTCAGTTTTTAATCTTTATCTAGTAATCACAAAACAACAATTCTTTGACATCCCATTCTTGTATTATGATTTAGTTTAGAGATACAATGTGGAAACAGGCCCTTCGGCCCACTGAGTCCACACCGACCAGTGATCCCCGCACATTAACACTATCCTGCACACACTAGGGACAATTTAAGATATGCCATTTATTGTCACTATACATGTACAGTGAAACTGAAAGCTGCTCGTACTCAGTGCATACATACAATTTAGCACAAAAAACAAGAAACAGAACAAAAAACAGAAGGGGAGATGGGGGGGGGGGGGGGGGGGGGGGGGGGGGGGAAATATGTGCACAAATTCTGCGGCGCTACATACATATATACATATATACAGATGGAAGTCCGTGTTGGGCGGTGTAGTCAGTGCATGTGTGAATTTGAATTTATAGTAGATATAATTCTCGGAAAGCAACTATTCCTGAGTCTGTTTGTCCTGGATTTGATGCACCTATAGCGCCTTCCAGAGGGCAGCAGGTCGAACAGTCCAAACGCAGGATGGGAGCTGTCTTTGATGATCTTCTTTGCCCTGCTAAGGCAGCGGGAGGTGTAGATGTCCATCAGGGAGGGGAGAGTTTACATTTATACCAAGCCCATTAACCTACAAACCTGTATGTATTTGGAGTGTGGGAGGAAACCAAAAATCTTGGGGAAAAAAACATGTGGTCACAAGGAAAGCATGCCAACTCCTTACAGACAGCACCCGTAGGCAGCATGGAACCGGGTCTCTGGTGCTATAGACACTGTAAGGCAGCAACTCTACCACTGTGCCAATGTGCCTCCTTCAGAGAAACTATGTATGAGAAGATTTACTTCTGCCAAACTTTCTCATTGCTAAATGAACATTTAATTTTAATCTGATTATATCAAACCAGACTAATCTGATATTAAATGAATGTTTTCTAATAACACTCCATCAGGAAAGTTTATGAAAATCATTTTTACGTCTAATACTTCGTTATTTAGCTAAATCACACACTGGGCTGCACAATAAATGACGTTATGTAGACTGTGCATCTTGAATTAATTTTGTATCTCTATGAATCAGAGAGTCATGCGTCACGGAAACCAAACCTTCAGAACAAAAAGCTGGAGTAACTCAGTGGGACGGGCAGCATCTCTGGATTGAAGGAAAGAGTGACGTTTTGGCCCGGGTCCATTCTTCAGACTGAGAGTCAGGAGAGACGGACACACAGAGATATGGACGGGTTAGGTGTGAAAGTGAGACATCAAAGGGGACGAAACTCGAGGAAAATGTAGAATAGATCACTATTAGCTAGAGGTAGGTGACAACAAAGCATACAAAGGTAAAATTTAATCAAGAGAACAGTTTGACTGGTCCAAAAAATAGGATGGGGGAGGGATGGAGAGAGAGGAAAAGCAAGGGTTACTTGAAGTTGGACTTCAGAACATCACATTTGTCGACACAAATCCCATTTCCCTACACTTGACCGATTTCTTTACACACCTTGGATTGGACAAGTTTGGAGGGAAATGGACCAGGTGCAGGCAGGTGGGACTCATGTAGCTGATGTGGGCAAGTTGGGCTGAAGTGCCTGTTTCCACACTGTATCACTCTATGATACTATGAATCTATGCCCATGGCTTTTCAAGTATTCTGCAAAATATTACTTAAATATTACCGCCCACACTCCTTCAGAGAGTGATTTCCACAGTGACTGTTCAACCTAAATACACCTTTCAATCTTACCAACTCAAATATGACTGGAATCCAAAGACTGAGGGTGGCACAGTGATGTCACTGGTAGAGCTACTGCCTCACAGTGCCAGAGACCTGGATTCAATCCTAACCTCAGGCACTGCCTGTGTAGAGTTTGCACATTTTCCCCGTGACCATGTGGGTTTTTTCTGGATGCTCCGGTTTCCTCCCATATTCCAAAGACTTGTGGATTTGTAGATGAATTGGCCCCTGTAAAAGTGCCCTCAGTGTTGTAGGGAGTGTGTGCGAAAATGCGGAAGCATGGCAGAAGGGTCCTGACCTGAAATGTTGCCTATCCATGTTCTGCAGAGATGTTGCCTGACCCACCGAGTTACTCTAGCACTCAGTGTCTTATCCTATGTTAATGTATACTGGTCGCGAAGGTCTCAATGTATTCGGTGCAGCGGTTAGCGTTTGTTGGTGCAACAGAGTCACAGAGCAGGGCAGTGGATCCCAGCCATCATTCAATTTGGTACATTTGATTTTCCATTCATGTTACATGTTATTTTCATGGAGCAGGATCTGCAGCAGGGCTGCCTGAACATGAGTGAGGGTGCGCTCTGCGGCACAGTGAAGAGATGGGGGGGTAAATGTGGTGTGGGTGGGGGGACATTTGTTTGCTATAATAAATTGAACTCACATTTATGTACGTTGGGACTTTATTATATCTATAACACCCTGGGGTGCAATTTTGGGACCTGAGTGAGATGGGAGATTATCCATAGGTAGGTCTGCATCTGGCTACGATACAAAAGAGGCCCTTTCAGCAAGTCTAAAATGTCCATTTGTGGGGCAGGAAAGCACTAACTACAACGACCATTCAAAAAAGCAAACACAAAACCAAGGACGGACTTTGGAGCTGAGCGGTAAAAGCCTGCGGGATGTCAGAAAATAGGAAATTAACGGGGTGGTATTGAGGTTGACAAGGTTTGCAAATATAAAGTTCAATAATCCTGAAGTCCTGAAGAAAAAAGAATGATTGGAACAGGTTTCTCAAGCTGAAACCGGCTGCAAGAGGCTCAGGGATTTTGCCCATCAACAATTCACCAGGATTCAGGAATTGATTTTTTCCACTATGTTTGTTGATATACTTGCCTTTTGTTCTATTGCTGTATCCTAATAATAATTGTTATAATTATAGCTCCATTACCCTTTGATGTTTATTGTTCCTGTTGTAAAGCAAAGGACGGGAAACATCAATATTTGCAGGCAGCACATCCAGCAGACCAAGGTTTGTGAGCCATCAGATGAGAGCGGACGGCTACACAGTGAAAGCCACTCACATGGGCCTGAGCTGAGGAGTTACCATTCAGCAAAACAAACTTGATCGGCCAGCCTAGGCTGCTGCCACTCTATTTAAAAATGTGATTACCATGAAAACTAATGGAATCAGAAAATCACATACACACACTCCCACAGTTCATAACTCATCTCCATTCGCTGTGTCTGAATGCTAATGATGGGGATGATAAGATTACATGGCTGCACATAGCGGTCAGGAATGAACCTTACGAACTGATGATGACAATGGTCATTCCCAAATGTTAGCAAATTAAAATTTATCTCTGCTCATATGGGCTATTATAGACAATAGACAATAGACAATAGGTGCAGGAATAGGCCATTTGGCCCTTCGAGCCAGCACTGCCATTCAATGTGATCATGGCAGATCATCTTCAAATCAGTACCTTTTCCCTATATCCCCTGACTCCACTATTTGTAAGAGCCCTATCTCACTCTCTCTTGAAAGCATCCAGAGAACCTGCCTCCACCTGAGTTGTGAATTAAAGATATATTTTGCTAATGAAAACAAAAAGTGATTATTGTGTAGTGGACACTAACCATTTTATCATCCACTAAAAACATGCTCTTATTTGAATGTTTTTTTCAATCTCTGAACCAGCATGGGTCGGTGGGTGAGAGAGTCATCCAAATACATCGAAGGGTCGATGGCAGAGAGAGTCAGCCAACCTCACGTCTCAGGCCTTGCATATCCCTAATGATCTGTCCTGGACCCTGAACATCGATGCAATCATAACGAGAGCCCATTGATGCCTCTACTGCCTTCGAAGATTGAAGAGATTCTGTACGTTGGTGAATTTTCCAATGTATAACAATGGTTGCATTCGGACACAATTATTGAATGGAAATTGCTGGCAATCCCATCATGGCCCTGCACACAGATTGGGGGAACAGGAGTCTCAGGAAGACAAGTAAAGAAAATAGTAAAATATCATAGGTGAATTAAATGAGAATAGAAAATGTTGGAAACACTGAGTAGGTCAGACATCATCTGTGAACAGAGAAATAGAGTTAAGGGCCTGTCCCGCTTGGGCGTCATTTGCACGTCATTTACACAACATAATTTTTGCATCACGATGCATGACGCGCGTGCATGGCGTACATTACGCGCGCATGGTGTGTGATGATGTAGGCAGTGACGCACGGTCGCGCGCAGCACCCCAGGATTTTGGGATTCACAAAATCTTCGCAGGCCACCTGCGTGATGCCCAATGGGACAGGCCCTTCAGTGTTTTAAGTCTGAGACTCATTGAACTGGAAAGGAAAGACACTCTATTTCTCTCTCCACAGAAGCTGCCCGACCTGCTGCGTCTTTCCAGCATCTTCTGTTTCTTCATATTTGCAGCACGTTTAGTATTTGTTTCTTTTCATTTTCTATTACAAATGCCTGATGAGGCAAGGCTGGATCAGAACAAACACAGAATTAATTCATTCTTCAGCATTGAACCAGTCGATGGGAACTGTGGGCAAGAAGAGCAGTGGAGAACAAGTGCTCAGACAACAAGCTTCTCATCTCTCGGCCCCGGCTGAAATGAAGCACAGGCTGACTAAGTCTCCTCCGCTTAGTGGATGTAAAATTCTAATGTAAGCTGAAATGACTTTGCCTGTCCTAATTCAGAGAACTCATTATACCATGACTGATACTCTCAGAGGGGCATAAGATGGCCATTGTGGAAAGGTTAATTCATGTTAAAATGATGCAGTAGAAACTGCTCTCTTTATTGTCGCTGTTTGCGATTATTTTCTGAACTGCGAAGTGAGGATGCAAGTGATTTTGTTTTGATTAGTTGCTTTTAGTCAATGTGAAATTTAAGCCATATGACACTACTTGTTCCTGATAAGTGCATTGCATTACAGCTACCTCACCCGGGGAACACTTGGAAAACTCCTTTCACAAAAACATTGTTGAATCTGAATCATTCAGTGTGGCCATCGCTGAAAGGCAGTATGGTGCTCAGTCTGGTGAAGTGGAGGGCGGCAGAAGTTGTGGTGCTTGTCGGCATCAGAAATAGCCATGGGAAGATACTATTAGGCATTTGGAGACATTCAAGTTGATGAAGAAAAGCCAGCACAGATTTGTCAAAGGCCAAAGGTACACAAAATTACTGGAGAAACTCAGCGGGTGCAGCAGCATCTATGGAGCGAAGGAAATAGGCGACGTTTCGGGCCAAAACCCTTCTTCAGACGGGTGGGGGGGGAAGAAGGAAGGAAAAGGGGAGGAGGAGGAGCCCGAGGGCGGGCGGATAGGAGGGTGGGAGGAGACAGCTAGAGGGTTAAGGAAGGGGAGGAGACAGCAAGGGCTAGCAAAATTGGGAGAAGTCAATGTTAATGCCATCCGGACGCAAGGTCCCCAGTCGGAATATGAGGTGCTGTTCCTCCAATTTCCGCTGTTGCTCACTCTGGCAGTGGAGGAGACCCAGGACAGAGAGGTTGGATTGGGAATGGGAGGGGGAATTGAAGTGCTGAGCCACCGGGAAGTCAGGTTGGTTATTGCGGACTGAGCGGAGGTGTTCGGCGAAACGATCGCCCAACCTGCGCTTGGTCTCCCCACTTGAACACTTTGTCAAAGGCCAATTGTGGTAAACAGACCTGATGGTTTTTTTGTGTGAAATAATAGAGAAAGTTAATGAAGATGGTATTGTAGATATCCTTTCCATTTTCAAAACATTTTGATAAAGTCGTGTGCAAAAAAAAAAGATTAGCAAAATTGGTACCCATAGAATTAAAGGGTCGTTAAAATAAAATTGGCTTTGAGGCATTAAGTAAATTGCCGTGGGTGCTGATCCGTGGAGTTTCTCCAGCATTTTGTGTCTATCTTTACAATGATTGCTGTTTAAAAAAAAATGTTTTAATGAATTAGAAATAGTTTTGCAGAATAAAATATCCAAATTTATAGATGACACAAGGCTGGGAAATGTGGTGGATAATAAATAATCACAAGGGAACAAGAATGGGCAGGAAAGTTGCAGATGCAATCCCAATGTGGAGAAATTCGAAGAGATACAGTTTGACAGAATGAAAGGCAACATAGACTATTTGGCACATGTTCTCAAGGCATTGTGTGTAGCTATGTATAATTTCTTGAAAATGCAAGGGCATGTTCAGAGAGAGCTCATTGAAGCATGTGGGACCTTTGAATTTGTTAATAGAAACACTGAGTACAAATGCAGAGAAGACTCGTTGAAGCTAAGTAAAAATCTGTCTTGGTGATGAAGGGAATATTAATTTGAGATTTTGCTCATTGTTTCTTCCAATTCCTCAGGGCTAAAGCCACCATCTAAATGTCTTCTTCTCCACATGAAACATTTTCAATCCTCAATATAGCTTCCTAAATGTTATAATGGGATTGCCGTGGAATCACTGCTCTGTCAGCTCTCCAAATATCCGGCAAGTTAAGGGCCTGTCCGACTTGGGCGCCACCACGTCTCAACGCGTGTAAATTATGTCGCGTCGTGCGTCGTGACCCGTAAATGATGTCGCGTATATGACGCGCAAATAACGCCCAAGTGGGACAGGCCCTTTACCTTCACTCAACATTTCCAGTAGTATTGTAGTTGGCAACAGAACGGTCATTGGGATAGAATGGACGGTGAGCTAGCTACAATCCTCTGGGTCTAGGGAGGCAATTGCTCAGGCCCTGGCATCTTGCAGCGTAACTAGTGTGAATGGGTGATTGATGGTCAGCATGGACTCGGTGGGCTGGTCCTGTTTCCATGCTCTATCTTTCAATCAATCCCCTTTGATAGCCACAAAATGCTGGAGCAACTCAGCGGGCCATGCAGCATCTGTGGATTTTAGTTTAGTTTAGTTTAGAGATACAGCGCGGCAACAGGCCGTTCGGCCAACTGGGTCCACACCAACCAGCGATCCTCGCACATTAACATTATCCTACATAAGGAACAATTTATTTTTTACATTTAGACCAAGCCAATTAACCAACTAACCCGCACGCCTTTGGAGTGTGGGAGAAAACCGAAGTTCTCAGAGAAAACCCACCCAGATCACGGGGAGAACGTACAACCTCCGTTCAGACAGCACCCGTAGTCAGGATTGAACACGGATCTCTGATGCTGTTATGCAGCAACTCTACTGCTGTGCCACCGTGCCGCACAATCCGTGCTGTGCCTGGAAAAAAGGAATTGGTGACATTTCGGGTCGCGACCCTTCTCTCCAGAGATGCAGCTTGTCCAGTTGAGTTGCTTGAGCATTTTGTGTCTATCTTCAGTGTATAACCAGCATCTGCAATGCCTACCTACATAATCACTCTCCTTTGTTTTCATTGTCAACGATGCACAGGTAACACGTTCAGGGAGAATCAAGGAGCGCTGTCCAAGAATTGAGTTGTCTTCACTGCCAACATTTGGAAGTAGTGTGTGTGTGTGTGTGTGTGTGTGTGTGTGTGTGTGTGTGTGTGTGTGTGTGTGTGTGTGTGTGTGTGTGTGTGTGTGTGTGTGTCTGTGTGCGTGTGTGTGTGTGTGTGTGTGTGTAGTGTGTGTGTGTGTGTGTGTGTGTGTGTGTGTGTGTGTGTGTGTGTGTGTGTGTGTGTGTGTGTGTGTGTGTGTGTGTGTGTGTGTGTGTGTGTGTGTGTGTGTGTGTGTGTGTGTGTGTGTGCGTGTGTGTGTGTGTGTGTGTGTGTGTGTGTGTGTGTGTGTGTGTGTGTGTGTGCGTGTGTGTGTGTGTGTGTGTGTGTGTGTGTGTGCGTGTGTGTGTGTGTGTGTGTGTGTGTGTGTGTGTGTGTGTGTGTGTGTGTGTGTGTGTGTGTGTGTGTGTGTGTGTGTGTGTGTGTGTGTGTGTGTGTGTGTGTGTGTGTGTGCGTGTGTGTGTGTGTGTGTGTGTGTGTGTGTGTGTGTGTGTGTGTGTGTGTGTGCGTGTGTGTGTGTGTGTGTGTGTGTGTGTGTGTGTGTGTGTGTGTGTGTGTGTGTGTGTGTGTGTGTGTGTGTGTGTGTGTGTGTGTGACGTGTGTGTGTGCGTGTTGTGCCCCTTTGACTATGTGTTTGCTGTGTGCTGAAAAAACGAGACTAATAATTCAGACTATGAGTTTGTCAAACAGTTGCCAGCTTGGACAAAGGCTTGAAATCGATCATCCAGACTGTGGGAATGATTGTCTTATTGTCCCCCATATTTCAAAAAATGTATTTCACTGTACCTGGTTTGTGACAATAAAGAAACCATTGACTATTGACCTCTGCTTACTTGGACCACCTTCCTAGTAAAAGGCAATGTTGGATTGTATCACCTCCGTTGCTCTGTAAAGGCACGCCATCTGCTTTTGCATCTGTTTCAAATCTGTACAGACAGTGTGCGTACCACTGATCTGGTTGCCACCTTTCACCAGGTGAGCTTTGCTTCACTCTACTGGAGAAGGTGAGCTCGAATGTAAATCAGTGAGAACCTCTTGTACTCATCGCGACATTGTCACCAGATCAGCCAACAACCACAGCCCCATCTTGAATTATCACATGGTGACTGACCCAAATTCCAATTTACGCGTTGGCCTTCACCTTCTCTCGATCCTGTGGAGTTTGCACGTTCTCCCTGTGACTGCGTGGGTTTAATATTATATTTGTCCCCAATGCAATCTTCACAAAGACAGAGTAAAGGTTTTTCAAACCACTCCAGCATTTGTGAAACTGAAATATTTTTGAGGGTCTCGACCCGAAACGTCACCTATTCCATTTGTCTCCGGAGATGCTGTCTGGCCCGCTGAGTTACTCCAGTTTTTTTGTGTCTATCTTCTTTTTGAAATATTTTTGACCCCCGCATACTACTACTAAGTGAATCCCAACCCCTTATTTAGCAGAGAGGTCTGGTCCAGGTTGTGGACTCGCTGTGCGAAGATAATTGGAGCTGACCTGGTAAAATCCCGTTGACTTGGCTCTGTGTAGTTTCAATGATCAGAAACATTCACTGTGCTCTTGTACTGCTGCCACAGTGCACCAACAGGAAGAGTATATCGTCGAATTTTATGACCACATTGCAGGAAGAGCTGATTTGTTTCAATTAGTTCCCATTGATCTTACGATCAATAATTGTTGAGACTTACTAAGTACTATTGAAGGCCATTGTTGACAAGTGTGAAGGATAACATAAGCAATATTATTAATCACTGACGGCATTGGTATTATTCTTTATATGTGTCTCAGCCAGGATTTTGAAGGCAGGAAAGGTCAAGGAAGGGGCTCCCCTAATTGCTCAGCCATAAGTGAACTCTGCAGTGTGAAGGGAGCCAAGTGTGGAACACAATGGTGACGCTATCTTCAACTCTGCTCCTGAAATTTGGTTGGCATCAGTGGAACTTAGCTTGTGCTCTATTTCACAACTTAGAGCAGCTACTGCAATATCAAATCAGCACTAAAAATCATGAGTGTATTTATTTCTTCATTGTTCAGTTTAGTTTAGAGATTTGGTGTGGAAACAGTCCACACTGACCATGATCGCCGTCCACACTAGCTCTATGCAATCTCAGTTTCCCATCCACTCCCTATTCATCAGGTGCATTTTACAGAGGCCAATTAACCTACAAAAAGAGTATGGTTTGTGGAATGTTGGGGGAAACCGGAGCACCCAGAGGAGACCCACGCGGTCACAGGGAGAACGTGCAAACTCCACACAGGCAGCATCCGAGATCAGGTGCAAACCTGGGTCTCTGGCGCTGTGAGGCAGCAGCTCTACAGCTGTGCCACCGTGCCGCATTATTATATCGAGGTAGAGTGAAAAGCTTTTGTTACGTGCTAACCAGTCAGTAGAAAGACAATACAAGATTACATGCGACCCATTTACAGTGTACAGATACATGATAAAGGAAAAATGTTTAGTGCAAGGTAAAGCCAGCAATGTCCGATCAAGGTTAGTGCAAGGGTCACCAATGAGGAAGATAGTAGTTCAGCACTGCTCTCTGGTTGTGGTAGGGTGATTCAATTGCCTGATAACAGATGGGAAGAAAGTCCCTGAATCTGAAGGTGTGCATTTTCACATTTCTATACCTTTTGTCTGATGGGAGAGGGGAGACGAGGGAGTGGCCAGGGTGTGACACGTCATTGATTATGCTGCTGGCCTTGCCGAGGCAGTGCGAGGTATAAATGGAGTCAATAGAAGGAAGGTTGCTTTGTGTGATGGTCTGGGCAGCGTGCACAATTTGCTGCAATTTCTTGCGGTCCTGGATGGAGCTGTTCCCAAGACAAGCTGTGATGCATCCCGATAAAATGCTCTCTATGTCGCATCTGTAAAGGTTGGTGGGAGTTGTAGGGGACATGCTGAACGAACTTCCTAAGCCTTCTAAGGAAGTCGAGGCATTCCAAGAAAAGCCATAGATGTTCAAGTTCAATTGTTCTGCACCACAAACAACAATTCCAGAATGAAAATTATTACTCATCTAATTGCAGTGTTTTTTGGGCTGCACACATGTTTGTGACCACATTTCCATAGATTTCAACAACAGCTATATTTCAAAAGATGCTTTATTGGCTGAGGGCATGGAGACATTCAGAGTGTATGAAATATGCTTACTGCAAGAGATCTTGCTTTAGTCCCAATGATGGCACTTTCTCTTTTGATTGACTGGTTTGTAGTTTCAAAACCCAATCCCGGCACGCGGACAGCTAATCTTGATTGACAATCTGGGCCATTACATTCCAAAGTGGCTGCCATTCACATCCACATGCTGGTTGTAAATGTCTATGGGCCATTCCAAGGGTGTGAATAGTGCAGTACAAATTCCAGCTTCATTATATTTATATAAAACCAATTCATTTCCTCCCTTGGTCTCAACAGATAAGTGCTAATGTGGTCTAATGAATAGAATAGAATAGCAGAATAGAAACATAGAAACATAGAAATTAGGTGCAGGAGTAGGCCATTCGGCCCTTTGAGCCTGCACCGCCATTCAATATGATCATGGCTGATCATCCAACTCAGTATCCCGTACCTGCCTTCTCTCCATACCCTCTGATACCCTTAGCCACAAGGGCCACATCTAACTCCCTCTTAAATATAGCCAATGAACTGGCCTCAACTACCCTCTGTGGCAGAGAGTTCCAGAGATTCACCACTCTCTGTGTGAAAAAAGTTCTTCTCATCTCGGTTTTAAAGGATTTTCCCCTTTATCCTTAAGCTGTGACCCCTTGTCCTGGACTTCCCCAACATCGGGAACAATCTTCCTGCATCTAGCCTGTCCAACCCCTTAAGAATTTTGTAAGTTTCTATAAGATCCCCTCTCAATCTCCTAAATTCTAGAGAGTATAAACCAAGTCTATCCAGTCTTTCTTCATAAGACAGTCCTGACATCCCAGGAATCAGTCTGGTGAACCTTCTCTGCACTCCCTCTATGGCAATAATGTCCTTCCTCAGATTTGGAGACCAAAACTGTACGCAATACTCCAGGTGTGGTCTCACCAAGACCCTGTACAACTGCAGTAGAACCTCCCTGCTCCTATACTCAAATCCTTTTGCTATGAAAGACAACATACCATTCACTTTCTTTACTGCCTGCTGCACCTGCATGCCTACCTTCAATGACTGGTGTACCATGACACCCAGGTCTCGCTGCATCTCCCCCTTTCCCAATCGGCCACCATTTAGATAATAGTCTGCTTTCCCGTTTTTGCCACCAAAATGGATAACCTCACATTTATCCACATTATACTGCATCTGCCAAACATTTGCCCACTCACCCAGCCTATCCAAGTCACCTTGCAGTCTCCTAGCATCCTCCTCACAGCTAACACTGCCCCCCAGCTTAGTGTCATCCGCCAACTTGGAAATATTGCCTTCAATTCCCTCATCCAGATCATTAATATATATTGTAAATAGCTGGGGTCCCAGCACTGAGCCTTGCGGTACCCCACTAGTCACTGCCTGCCATTGTGAAAAGGACCCGTTTACTCCTACTCTTTGCTTCCTGTTTGCCAGCCAGTTCTCTATCCACATCAATACTGATCCCTGAAGAATAGTTTCTTTATTGTCATTGTAACATGAACTATGTACAACGAAATTTAAAAATGTCAGCCAGTCAATGCACCATTCAAACATTTCTTAAAGCTAACGATACATACAAGGTAAAATATTAAAAAAAAGATAAACAACTAAAATAAATATCATGAAAATAGCACGCATAAACACACAACCCTCCATCCTTCTGTCGATTTCACAGTGTAGCACAGTCCCTTAGTATGTATCGCCCCTGCGTTCCTTGGCAGCTACATTTAGTGCCTTTATAGCAGTGGGGTAAAAACTGTTTTTAAGTCTGTTTGTCCTTGTCCTTGTTGATCTGTACCGTCTGCCTAACGGCAACAGTTCAAACAGGGAGTGTCCGGGGTGGGAAATGTCCTTTATAATACTCTGGGATTTTTTGATGCAGCGGGAACTGTGTAAGTCCTCTAATGGAGACAAAACACATGATAGCTGTAAAGCCTGGAAACTGGATGGTTACGACAGCCATTCCAAAGTCTCTATAGGAAGTAAGTAGAGAATAGACTTATGTTTTGTACAGTAGATACACGTTAGTAGTCATATCTGTTAGATGTACAACACAGAGGAGTACAGCACAGACCCTTTGGCCCACGATGTCCATGCCAAATATGGTGCCAATGAAACAAAGCCCTTTTCCCTGGATGTGATTTAATAATGGCTCTATTGCCTGCATGTTCATGAGCCTATTATAAAAACCTCTTAAACGCCACAATTATATCTGCTTCTACTACTATCCAGGCAGCTCATTCCAGGGACCCACCAGTCTCCATATAAAAAACTCTGCCCCTCGTATCTCCTTTAAACGTTCCCACCTTGTCCTTGTCCTTGACCTGTTGACTGTGACACTTCTTATTTTATTTATTCAAATTTTGCTATGTCGCTCTTCAAGGGAGATGCTAAATGCATTTCATTGTCTCTGTACTGTACACTGACAATGACAATTAAAATTGAATCTGAATCTGAATCTGGATGTTGTGTACTCTGCTATTTGAATTTTTCCACCCCTGGATAAAGAACAGAACCTCCATTGATTGACCATGGACCATGGTTTCCTGAGAGTAGCAACACAAGTAAATAGATAGACACAAAATGCTGGAGTAACTCAACGGGACAGGCAGCATCTCTGGGGAGAAAGAATGGGTGTCTACCCTATCTATGCCTTTCATAATTTTACAAACTTCTGTCAGGTTTTCTCTCAGCTTCTGATGCTCCAGAGAGAACAAGCAAAGTCTGACTAACCTCTCCTTCCAACAGATAACTTCTAATTGAGGGAGCATTCTGGCAAATCTCTTCTGCACCCTCTCCAAGGCACTGCATCCTTCATGAATTGGGTCAATCAGAACTGCACACTGTACTCCAAATATGGCCTAATAGGAGTTTTGTAAAGCTGCATCATGACCTGTTGATCATATACTCAATGCCCCAGCTGATGAAGGCAGGCATACTATACACCCTCTTTACCACTGAACCTGAAACATCACCCATTCCTTCTCTCCAGAGATGATGCCTGTCCCGCTGAGTTACCCCAGCATTTTGCATCTATCTATTTACTTGTATTTTTACTCTCAGGAAACCATGGTCCAGGGTCAATCAATGGAGATTCTGGTCTTTAATATCGTGTTTGATGTACACTAGAGATTATGTCTCATGAGCTGGTTCCGAGTGACATTACAGTGTTTCCACACATCAACTGTGAGGGAGGTTATTTGGCCCATATTGCCCTTCTCAGCTCCTTTTAGAACAATCAATTCATTCTCTCTCCCCACTCTTTTCCCACAGCCCCGAAAATTATTAGCTCTCAATTGCTCACCTATTTGCTTTTGGAAGCCTTGATACACACTGTTTTTTTTAAAATATGCTTGTTAACATGTAGGTAGCTGATTATTGCTCGTGCAGTTAGCTATTGTCCTTAGCATAAGCTTGTTTAATCAGTTTAGATAGTACTTTGGCTCTGGACTTGGTTTTCTTCGTTGAGAGCTTATCCTGGTGTTATCGCATAAGTACTTTGCGTTTTAATTGTAATTTTCAGTTCACAAGCAGTTTCCACAAAGAAATACTACTTCCATGTCCGATGAAAGTAAGACTGCATCCCCTGATCACTAAACCACTCGCAATGGGACCAGCATCACTTGAACTAACATGACCACGATCTTAAATAACTTAATGGGGTGAAGGAAAGAGCGTTCACATCGCGGCCCCTGTTTCCACCAATCTTTCCACCACCACGCACAAGAAGCACAAGAAGCAACAAGACGGACACCATTGCATGCGGATGCCTAGAAATGTGTTTACCTCTGGCTGCACAACTTCTAATCTTGATGTGGACTCAAGAAGAAGAAGAAGAATAACTTAATATAGTCTTCTTCAAAGCATTTTTGCTCAGCTTTTCAATATTTTTTTAATCTGAAATTCCTCTTCCTTGGAATAATTCTTGTAAACTTCTGTCATGATTTTCCTATGACCTTCACCTGCTTACAAAGGTTGTGTGGCCAGGGCTGGATACAGTTCTCATGCTGTGGCCTAAACAAACTTTAGTGCAGAAGGTTCAACATGACCTGATTTTGATACTTTGTGCCTCTGTTTGTGAAAACAAGGATTCCATTCGCTTTACTAACTGCACTCCCCAACATGTCCTGCCTAAGTGAACGATTTATGTGCTAAAACAGCAAAAGCCCTCTGTTCTTGCACACCCTTTAGAACTGTGCAATTTAGTCCACTCTCTCCTGTTCTTACTCTAGCGGGTGTCAGGGGTTATGGGGAGAAGGTGGGAGAATGGGGTTAAGAGGGAGAGATCGCTCAGCCATGACTGAATGGCAGAGTAGACTTAATAGTCCAAATGTCCTAATTCTGCTCCTATCACTTATGATCTTATGAGCGCACCTTTCCAGGGAATCTGGACTCAAACTCAAGATAAGTCACAGCAGACAATGTGAATCCATCAAGTTCCAAGGCAAGTCTGCTCATAATCCCATTTACTATAAACTTCCTACATACATTATTACTTAAATCTTTGTTGATGGATTTTATACATAGAAGAACAGTAATATACTTGACTTTCGGGTGCTTTGCCATTTACTGTCATTGGCATAGCCCAAGCTAAAAGCAACGATCAGTCAATTGTTAGACCATACTAATACCCTGCTTGCTTGGGAACATGGTACAGAACTCAGTGGCACAGCTGATAGAGTTGCTGCCTCACAAACCAGAGACCCAGGTTCGGACCTTACTTTGGTGCTGTCTGTGCGGATTTTGCCCATTCTCTCTGTGATCCTGTGGGTTTCCTCTGGATACTCGTGTTTTCTCCCTCATCCCAAAGGCACACAGGTTTGTAGGTTAATTGACCTCTGCAAATCACCCTTAGTGTGTGGAGAGCGGATGTGAAAGTGGGATAACATAGAATGAGTGTGAATGGGTAATCGATGGTTGATGGGCTGACGGGCCAGCTTCCATGCTGTATCTCTAAACTAAACTAGAGTAAACTAAAACATATTGAACAACTCCAAATTTGGAAAGTGCTGAAACAAACTCTCATAAAAAATCTAGACCCAATAACCTTGCCCATCAGAGCATCCGAAGTAGGGTCTCGCAGGAAAACATCGCCCATACCTTCTCTCCAGAGATGCTGCCCGTCCCGCTGAGTTACTCCAGCATTTTTGTGTCTATCTTCAGAGCATTAAGAGAGCAAACTTGCCCAAATATCCATGAAAACAATTCACTTCTTCTCTCCTTTCTCTTGTTTTGCTTACTCTTAATGATAACTGCAGAAATATTATGGACTCAAGATTCTGATGTTGATCATTATGCATCTGGATGAGTCTGTTAGTGAGCCATGACCAGAAAGGTTTTAGCAACACACTGAGGCTATGCTGAGGCATAGAATGAGATCATAGCCTGTTTCTCATCATGCCCACAATTACTTTCTATTCGTTTAACAGCAAAAAAATATTGGGCAGAGCGTTAGTGTTGTTGGATCAATATAAGCTACTCCATACCTCTGGTATAGATCAATTGAAACCATATCGCTCTTGTTTGCATCTGACCAAATTTGCATGGTAAGCACAATGTTGCAAGGTGAACACAATGTGAGCCCATGGAAGCAGTGGCTGATGAGAGGAGAGGCTCAAGCAACAGCTAAAGGCCTCCGGTTATAATCAACAGCTCGCTGCACATTGGAAAGTAGAAATCCACTTAGCATTAGGAAGCCAATTCCTGTTCGTATTTAGCTGCGAAAATGATTGTTCCTTTCTGTCAGTTCTCTCATACAACTGCGGAGAGAACGTTGTTTGCTAGGTGAGATGGTGCCTTTACAGCGCGGAAACAGGCCCTTCGGCCCACCGAGTCCGCGCCGACCAGCGATCCATGCACATTAACACTGCCCTGCACACACAAGGGACAATCTTACATTTGCACCAAGCCAATTAACCTACAAACCTGTACGCCTTTGGAGTGCGGGAGGGAACCAAAGATCTCAGAGAAAACCCACGCAGTCACCGGGAGAACATACAAACTCCATACAGACAGCACCCATAGTCAGGATTGAACCCGGGTCTCTGACGCGGTAAGGCAGTAGCTCTACCGATGCGCCACCGTGCCGCTCTTAGTCAATGTTTTAAAGAAAATGGAGCTGGGGAACCCTATAACACATGGACTTCATTTACTCATGGTGTAAGTTGGCCACAATCCTTGCATCACATGGTGTGGTTCTGTATCTGAATTCCTTGCCAGGCAGTTGGACTAAGAACTGTATTTGTGCTTGGTGAGCCTGTGGCAATTGTATTGTCTCTTCATTATCTTCATGCTTTGCTAAATCTCTCAACACTTTTAGCATGAACCTCTGTAATTTGCTTCATGATCAATGCTCTTTTCCATTAAGGGCAGAGCCAATGAGCACTGATTGAGGCACACCTACCATTAGGTCAAAGGTCATAAGTGATAGGAGCAGAATTAGGCCATTCGGCCCATCAAGTCTACTCCACCATTCAATCAAGGCTGAACTATCTCTCCATCCTAACCCCATTCTCCTGGTTTCTCCCCATAACCCCTGACACCTGTACTAATCAAAAATATATCCATCTCGGCCTTAAAGATATCCATTGACTTGGCCTTCACAATCTTCTGGGCCAATGAATTCCACAGATTCACCACCCTCTAACTAAAGAAATTCCTCCTTGTGTCCTTCCTAAAGTAACTTTCTTTAACTCTGATACATTGACCTCTGCTCTTACACTCTTGTATTCATGGAACCATCCTCTCCAGATCCACTCTATTCAAACCTTTCACTGTTTGGTAGATTTCATTAGTTGCAGTCACTTACTCGACATGCTAACGTGTTGGGTATTTGTCCTTTGTTTTCCTTCAGGATGTCCCAGTATTGCTGAATGTTTGGAAAAGGTTTCTGTACATTCAAGAGGAAGTAATTCTCCCAGATATCTTGTTAGGTCACTATTCCAGCCAAGGCTTGGTCCAGAAATCCTTGCATAAGCTTTGCATTGTTCACAGAAGTTCAACTTCTTCAGCAAATCTGCACTGAATTTGGCTAGAGCAGAGTTAGATTAGAATGGAATCTGAGAGAGTTTTTTTTAAACAGATTACAGCATGGAAACAGGCCCTTCGGCCTACCGAGTCTGCGCCAACTAGCGATCACACTATTTCTATCCTACACACAAAGAGCAGTTTACAGAGGCTAATTAACCAACAAATCTGCACGTCTATGGAATGTGGGAGGGAACTGGAGCACCCAGAGGAAACCCACGCAGTCATGGGGAGAATGTACAAACTCCATACAGACAGCACCCATAGGCAGGATCGAACCTGGGTCTCTGCCGCTGTAAGGCAGCAACTCTACTGCGGCACCATTGTGGCATGGTTGGCTCTAGTTCCTTGAGCATAGCAAGCAACTACTATATTTCGAACGAAATTAATTGTTGTCAGCATATTTTATACTTACAAAACTGTGAACTTGGATCTATTAGCACTATTGAAGATTGAGTTGCACATTTAACTGCAATAGGCTTCACATGGCCACTGTTGGGCTTTTAGTCTATTCACAAGCATTTGTAGTCTTAATATTTGGAAGAGGCTGGCTTGTATTTTCACACCGTTACATGAGGGCATCAACAGTTCAATGAAGCCACCAGTCAGTCTTCTCCTCTTGGGCTGATTCGTGATATTCTAATTTGTGTTTTCATTATGTTTTTTTTTTATGAAATGAAAACTTCATGAAGCCTCTAGTAAGTCAAAACAAGACAAAGATTTCATCTCGAAAAATACTAGTGGAGTACTGCAGCATGTATTAACAGGTGAAGGTCTCGATCTTCACCCCTTCCAGTCCATATTCAGAGCTTTCATTGTCCGCCCCTCAGATCCACCCTCAACATGTTGAACATGCATGAGATCTGAGTATACATTCTCAGCTTTAATGCATTTGCCAACAAGACAAAAAAATGGTTTTGAGAAGTTGCTGAGGAGATTGAGGTGGGAAAGCAGAGTGATGTGTAACTAGAGAGTGTAGAGGTATACTTGATGAGCTCGTAACCACCGCCAGCAGAGTAAAGGGCCTGTCCCACTTTCAAGACCCAATTCACGACCTCTGCCGAGTTTGCCCTTGACTCATACTCGCAGCATGGTCGTCACAAGGTCGTAGGAGGTCGTAGGCAGGTCATCGGTAGGTCGTGATGCTAGTCGTAGGTACTCGCGGCATCAAGTAGGTCGGGGCGTTTTTCTAGCCTGATGAAAAATGTCCACGAGTAAAAAAGGTCGTGAATTAAGTCGTGGAAGTGGGACAGGCCCTTTAAAGGAGAATCTGAAGAGGACGTGCGGTGGAATCAAGGCTACAGCTGTGAAAAGTGAAGCTAATGATTCGGAAGTCAAAGACTGGGGCACAGGAGATTAGAAAATGTTTTAGAAAATGGATTGGAAATTATTGCATTGCTGAGGGCACGGACTTGTATTTCCAATTAGCTAGGAATTGGGAAGTGTTGAAACACGAGCAAAGAGCTGATGTGTTTTTTCTTGTTTATTATATTCTTTATGGTGTACTATGCTTACATATTCTGTTGTGCTGCTGCAAGTAAGAATCCCATTGTTCTGTCTGGGACATTTAATAAAACACTCTGGACAATCATGACTCGAAAACTAAGCAACTGCAGTAAATAAGTGATAACAGCAGGTGACATAGTCACAGATAGTGGTTTTGACATCAGAAGGAGAGGAAGAGGTAGGCAAATCTATGGAGATGATGGAAGTAATCTAGTTGATGAAGTGGTTATGAAGAGGCAGCGGAGTAGAGGGTCAAGCTGTACTGCAAGATTGTACATATCCTGACCTGACCTGTGGCTGTCTCGAGTGAGGTTAATGGATCAAACGCCACAGACAAGACATCTCTAAATACCCAGCCCTTACTGTTGAATATGCTGGAGGAAAAAAGAATGGTAGAAAGAATGGAGAGGCTGAATATTTTTCTAAATGCTGTGAGTTGCAAAAGTGTTTGTGTTCAGAGTGACCTGGGTACTTTTATAGACCTGAGTCTGTGGAAGGGTCTTGATGTATCAAGATATAGCTCTTAGGGCTAACGGAATCAATGGATATGGGGAGAAAGTAGGAATGGGGTACTGATTTTGGATGATCATATTGAATGGCGGTGCTGGCTCGAAGGGCCGAATGGCTTACTCCTGAACTTATTTTTCTATGTTTCTATGAAACATCACCTATCCTTTTCTCCAGAGATGCTGCCTGACCCGCTGAGTTGCTCCAGCTTTTTGTGTCTACCTTTGGTTTAAACCAGCTTCTGCAGTTCGTTCCTACACTCTAATCTACAAATGATTAATATGCAGTTCAACATGCAATTTGGAAAGCTTTGTCCAAAGCTTTGAATGCAATAGCAGGAGCCATCTTCCTTTAATTATGATTGATGTTCATCTTGTGCGCAAGTCTTCTCTTCCTGCCTACAGAAGGGCATATTTGAGATAGAGAAAGTTCAACAAAGGATCACTGAGTTGATTTCTCAGATGTCGAATTAAGCAGGCAAGTAATGTATTCTTGAGTTTAGAAGAATCAGAGGCAATGTCATTGACAATTCTGCAGGGTCTTGACAAGGTAGATGTGACATTAGTGTTTCATGTGGCTGGGATGTTTAGGACCAGGAATCATAGTCTCAAAATAAAAGGTAAATTCATTAAGAATTGAGATATTATGGGTGTTGGGTGTTAGGCGGAGTGGTACACTGTTGCTGAACTAAAAGATGATTCCTGCTTCTATTTCTCATGTTCAAGCACATGGTGTCAACATTCTAATCAGTGGAGGTGTCTGAGACCTTGCCTTCAGTTCTTATCGAGCAGTTAATGCCACCTTTCAATTCAATTCAATTCAATTCAATTCAATTCAACTTTAATGTCATCGCACAAATACAAGTATGAGTACAACGAAATGCAGTTTTGCGTCAGTCCGTAGTAGTTATGCATAAAGAAATTAAAAAAAATAGAAAGAGAGAAGATACAGAATAATCAAAAAATACAGAATAATTAAACAATGGGGACGGAGGGACCGGAGAAATCTATCGTCGGGACTCCGAGTTCAGCAATGTGATTGTATTATTGTAGAAGCTGTTCCTCATCCTACTAGTACGTGACCTGAGGCTCCTGTACCGCCTCCCTGATGGGAGGAGGGCAAACAGTCCATGGTTGGGGTGTGAGGGGTCTTTGATGATCTTCCCAGCCCGTCTCAGACACCGTTTTCGGTGGAGGGCATCCATGGCAGGGAGCGGGGCACCGATGATGTGCTGCGCGGTTTTCACCACCCGTTGTGAACGTTTCCTGATAACGTTGCTAAAGAACAGGATGTAAATTCTCCCGAGAAGGATAAAGATAAACCCTTTCACAGCAAATAGGAACTTGCATACATAGCGAGGAAGACAAATGCAATGTTAGCATTCATTTCTAGAGGACGAGAATATTAAAGCAAGGATGTAATGCCAAGGGTTTATAAAATACTGGTCAGGTCAAGTTTGGAATATTATGAGCAATTCCAGGCCCCATATATATGAGGAGGGATAGACTGGCATTTGTGAGGTTTATGAGAATGATCCTGGGGATGATTGGGCTAATGTATGAGGCACACTTGAAGGTTCTGGTGCATTACTCATGGCAGTTTAGAAATACGAGGGGGGATCTCATTGACACCCACCAAATAATGAAAGGCTTGGATGGAGTTGATGTGGAAAGGAAGTTTCCAGTGGTGGGAGAGTCGAGGACCAGGCTGCCCAGCCTCAGAATAAAAGGACATATCTTTAGTATGGAGGTGAGGAGGAATTTCTTTATCCAGCGAGTGGTGAATCTGTGGAATTCTTTGTCACAGAAGACGATGGAGGCCAAATCAGGTTACAGGGAGAAGGCAGGAGAATGGGGTTGAGAGGGATGAATAGATCAGCCATTATTGAATGGCAGAGCAGACTCGATGGGCCGAATGGCTTGATACTGCTCCTATGTCTTATGAACATGATCCTATTCTCAATCCAAAATCTGGGTCGAAGAACTATTCAGCTTGTATTTGTGACGGGGTAAACACACTTTGAGTTTGCAGTCCCCAATTTTTTCTTTGACTGAATGTTGGTACTAGTGCATTCAGTACAACCAAGCTCGTCTCCAAACCCGTGGAAGTTAGTGCCATCCTCTGCAAGTGGATCCTCGACTCCAGACGAAGAGACCGCAATCAGTGAGAATAGATGATAATTTGTCCTCTATGATAATCCTCAGCATGAGTGCCCCGCAAGAATGCTTCATCGGACCACTATTATACTCCTTATACACTCGTGACTGTACAGCCAATTACCAATCCAACTCAACTCACAAGTTTGCAGACGACACCACTGTTGTGGGCCGGCTTTCAAGTAAGGATGAGATGGAGTAAAGGAACGAGATTGAGAACCTCGTAACCCACCAAGACACCAGCCTCTCCCTCAATGTCAGCCTGTCAAAGGGGATGGTGAATGACTTCAGGAAGTCAAGCAGTACCCACAGCCCGATACGCAGATATGCAAATAGAAATGGCCAAAAGCTACAAGTTCTTCGGAATAAGTATCACCAGCGATTTGACCAGCCACCTCAAAGCAATGGCCAAGAAAGCATCCCAAAGCCTCTACTTCCATAGAAAGTCTGGGAAGTTCAGCATGCCCAACACAACCCCCTTCAATTTCTACGCATGCAGCAAAATCTTTCTGTCGGGACGCATCACAGTATAGTTTGGGAACAGATCCATCCGAGACCCCAAGAATTTGCAGATACTTGTGGGCCACTTTGATTGGGTCAACATGTGATGAGCGTTTGATGGCACTGGTCCTGTACTCGCTGGAGTTTAGAAGGATGAGGGGAGACATCATTGAAACTCATCGAACAGTAAAAGGCCTGGATACTGTGGATGTGGAGAGGATGTTTCCACTAGTAGACGAGTCTAGGACCAGAGGCCATAGCCTCAGAATAAAAGGACTTACCTTTAGAAAGAAGATGAGGAGGAACTTCTTTAGTCACAGGGTGGTGAATCTGTGGAGTTGTTTGCCACAGAAAGCTGTGGAGGCTAAGTCAATGGAGATTCTGGCCGATTCTTGATTGGAATGGAATGCTTTATTGTCACATGTAACATGGCACAGTGAAATTCTTTGCTTGTATATCCAATGTACACAAATAGCGGCCACCTATGGCGCTGACAAAATTACAAAGCACATCGGCTCCTCATTTTGTTCCCCTCCCCCCACACAGCGGTTACCCCACGTCAGGTCCCCATTGTCCTTTGTTCTCCCAACCACCCCCCCACGGCAGTCCTCCACCCTCTCGTTGATCATTAACCGACTTGCGAGGCTCCGCGACCGCCGCTGCTTCACCGCTGCCTACGCCCCATTCCACACGTCCGTCCCATCTCTCGGTCGGCGCCGTCTGCGGCCTGCCACACCGGCCTCTCCACAACATTGCCGAGTCCAATCCTGAGGCCTCTGTGGTGTCGACCTGGGCCTCAGCAGATGGCCTTGTCGGCCGCTCCGATGACACGGGCTCCGTCCCGCGAGGCCCGGCTCCACCGACCCACGGTGCCCTGGCCGGGCTCCAACCCGGGCTTCTCTGTGGCAGCACCTCGATAAAGGTCTCCGGTCACGTTCCCAGTCCACAGCTGCGACCCGGCGGGAAGCCTTCTGTACGGGTGTACGGATTAATATGGATGTCAGAGGCTATGGCCCTGTTTGAATGGCAGAGTAGACTTGACGGGCCGAATGGTCTAATTCTGCTCCTACAACGTATGAACTTATGAACTTATGAGCATGCTGTACAAGCTTTTCGCTGTATCTTGGTCCACATACCGATAATAAACTAAACTAAAACTAATGTGCTCTGCAAATCACTCATGCAAACTGTAGGATAAATCAATAGCTGGATTCCTATTCCTTTAAGTAGATTTTTTAAAACAAATTCATCTGTTTTGTCCTGGCAATAATAGATAATGTGGACAAACATAAGTTCATAAGACATCAGAGCAGAATTAGGCCATTCGACCCATCGTGTCTGCTCTACCATTCAATCACGGCTGATCTATCATTCACTCTCAACCCCATTTTCCTTCCTTCTCCCCGTAACCTTTGACACCCGTACTAATCAAGAAACGTCCTTGCTACTTAAGATCAAGGGACCATTTTACCATTCTTTAACTTCTTCCCTCCTACTTAGTAAACTGAGTTTCTTACTGTATTTTATGGTGGAGCTCTTAAAAGTACTATCCTACAATTTCACATGTTTTGTGAGCTAGATGCAGACGCAATTGTTTAAGGCTGGGGACGTTGAGGCCACACTAGAGTTCAGCCCATTGTGAGAATCCATTTATCCCACAACATGTGTAGGAAGGAACTGTCGATGGTAGTTTAAACCGAAGAAAGAAGGGAAGAGATTGAACTTTTTTTTGCCTTCCATCACAGTGAGGAATGTGGAGGAGTCACTGTGGTGGATGTTCATGTTAAAATATACTTTGTGTGTTTTGTTGCTTTTTAATGGTATGACTGTAAGGCAAATCATATTGCTTGTATGTTGCAAAACTTACTTTGCTAACAAAGTGTGATTATGATTATTATGACTATGATTATGATGAAGATCGATACAAAATGCTGGAGTAGCATCTCACCCATTCCGCTCCAGAATAGCAGCCTGTCCCACTGAGCTACTCCAGCTTTTTGTGTCTCTCCCACACCATTATTCTTTGACTTATGCCATAAAACCTCAGTGAGAGCATTCTGGAGCATCGATTTCATGAAGCAACAAAGTAGGGACATGACAAACCAGTTAGTTACGGTGGGTCCCTGTGGGCCGGCTTCCGGTAATTCTTCCGCTGTGTTCAGTTTGGCTCCATACGGATGGTGAAACTTTTCTCAACAGTCTCTGCTGAGTACAGTCACAGTGCAGAGAGAGCCCCAGAGATTAGTTTATGAACAGTGAGAACGAAGATTGGATTAACCGACACCAACACTGGAAGGGAAGAAACTCTGCAGGGATATTTTTAAATCATTTTTACATTTCTTCCCTTAGACCGAGACTCTTGCTAAACTTTATGGTGTTCATGAAAAAAGTTATCCTCTGATCTGATAAGAAATATGATAACTAACATATGAAATTATCTCTGCAAGTAAAATTGTAACACTCACCACACTTACCCAAAGTCTTTTTCGCCTCTTAAGGGCACTGTTTCCCTTGAATCAGAGGAGAATAATCCAAATGTGTAGGAAGGAACTGCAGATGCTGGCTCACACTGAAGATAGACACAAAATGCTGGAGTAACTCAGCGGGACCAGCAACATCTCTGGATAAAAGGAATGGGTGACGTTTCAGATCGAGATCTTGAACTTCATCCTCTTTGATATCTTGTTTTTCACACCTTACCTTTCCATATCTCTGTGCCTCCCCCTCCCCTGACTCTGTCACCCATTCCTTCTATCCAGGGATGCTGCCTGTTCTGCTGAGTTCCTCCAGCATTTTGAGAATAATCCAAATGATACAAGGTGCACTGTTTTATATTGCACAGGATGAAGTCAGGCACCACAACATAGGAGTTAGTGTCTAATCTTAAATTACAGAATGTTGAAAATCCTCCTCAGGGACCATAATCTTTTAAGACAGGGACCATATATTCCTTTACATCTGTACGTGACGCCAACTCCTAAGTTGCGGTGCCTGACTACAGGCATTACTGATACGGTAATGTATGCCTCAGTTCAGGGCAAAATGACAAAAGTAAAGTTTTAAAAGTCTGCAATGAATGAAATAATCATTACTGCAGGGAGCCACTGGTATGGGGATATTTTAGTTTAGTTTGGTTCAGAGATACATAGGCCTTTTTAGTTTAGTTTACACCAGTTTACATTTTTTAGTTTACAAACCTGTTCTTTGGAGTGTGGGGAGAAAACCAAAGATCTCGAAAACAAAAACCCATGAGGTCAGGGGGAGAAAGTACAAACTCTGTAAAGACAGCGCCCGTAATCAGTAGGTATGTTACAAAACCTACCTGAATCGTCATTGGGAATCTGCCCAAAGCCATGTCCGCGATTTTGGCGCTGTTTGGAGGGGGCGGGTTTAAAACGCGATTTTTACTAGGCTGTTCTAATCGCAGATGTTCAGCCTATATAAAAATCATGTTATATTGTGAATTATTTGTGAATAATCTTTGGACACAGGCTATTTAAGAAATGGATAGATGTTTATATCTAGTAATTGAATTTTGATTAAACATGATTTTCTTTTTTAGTATTTACTATTTGTTTTAGCGTTTAACTTTATAATCTCTACCTTTTTTTCTAAAATTGAAAAATTGAGGAAAAACAAAGTGTACAGAGTTGCACTGACCAGAGAAATTCCCGCACATTAACACTATCCTACACCAGGGACAATTTACATTTTTATACCAAAGCAATTAACTTACAAACCTGTACGTCTTTGGAGTGTGGGGAGAAAACCAAAGATCTCGAAAACAAAAACCCATGAGGTCAGGGGGAGAAAGTACAAACTCTGTAAAGACAGCGCCCGTAATCAGTGTTGAACTCAGGTCTCTAGCGCTGTAAAGGGGCTGTCCCACCTTCACGACCTACTTCACGACCTATGCCGAGTTTGCCCTTGACTCATACTCGCAACACATGGCTGTCACGAGGTCGTAGGAGGTTGTAGGCGGTCTTATGTAGGTCATAGCAGGCCATGATGCTAGTCGTAGGTACTCGTGGCATCAAGTAGGTCAGGGCGTTTTTCTAACCCGATGAAAAATGTCCACAAGTAAAAAATGTTGAGAATTAGGTTGTGAAAGTGGGACAGGCCCTTTAGGCAGCAACTACCACTGCTCCACCAAATATAGGCAGGAATCTACAGATACCACTTGGCACCATGGCATTTGGGAGGATAGAATAGAAATAATTTTCATGTATACCTTGCTTTTTTCAGCAGAGGACAATAAGGCTTGTGGAAACAAGGAACTCTAGATGCTGGATACAAAAAAAAAGAGTGCTGGAGTAATTCGGCAGGTCAGGCAGCGTCTCTGAAGCACATGAATGAGTGGTGTTTCAGGTCGAGAACCTTCTTCAGACTGATAGTAGGGGGGGGGTGGTGCGGGGGGGGGGGGGGGGGGGGGGGGGTGGGGCAATAAGACTTGTGCCTGTTGAAGAGAAACGAGCAAACCATGGAAGGTTCGGTTTCTTCCCACATTCCAAAGACTTGCAGGTTTTATAGCTTAATTGGCTTGGTAAAATTGTAAATTGTCCCTAGTGTGTGTAGGATAGTATCGCAGCATTTAAGAAACATTTGGACAGGTACATGGAAAGGACAGGTTTGGGAGGATATGGGTCAAATGCACGCAGGTGGGACATGCTGGTCGCATGCTGGGACATGCTGGTCGCTGTGGGCAAGTTGGGCCGAAGGGCCTGTTTCCACGCTGTATAACTCTATGAACAGCTATTTCCCTACAAGAATCAGGTTCATGAACCAGCTAACACAACCCTAAGTCTACGTCAACCATGTAACACCATGGCCTACATCCTGCAGCACTGTAGATTTCTTTTTTTTTTAAATAATTCGGCTTTTGCACTAAAATCTTGTTTGATGCAAAATTCTTTCTTTTGGAATTTTATCAGTAATTTATGTATAAATTTTGCTTAATTTGTTTTTATATATTTGTCTGGGTCTAAACGCCTGTGATGCTGCTCCAAGCAAGAATTTCATTGTACCTGTCGCTCACTGGCCCTGCATATGATAATGAACATGAATGTGCTTAAAATCATCGTTTTATGTTGCATGCAAGTACGACTATGTTGAAGTTAATTGAGCATTTCCTTTCCAAGTTGCATAAATACAATAGGCAAATGATTAATTTGAAGAAATCCTAGATTTGAACTTTACATTTGGTATCAAATAATGGCTTGCTTTCAAAAATTCTCTATATGTACAACATGTGCATACACAATGTATAATGCTCCTTGGCTGGTCCTTGAAACAATGCAATGAAACACTGGTGTACCTACTGTGCTTCATGATTTAAAAAACATCTGAATTTTTCTCTGTAGATAGACACAAAAAGCTGGAGTAACTCAACAGGTCAGACAGCATCTCTGGCGACAAGGGATAGGTGATGTTTTGGGTCGAAACCCTTCCTCTGCTCGGTTGGCAGAAGAGTTCGCCTACATGTGCTTGTTGTAGTGCTCAACTACACAAGAAGAGAGGAGTTACAGATTGTTATTTTGAGTGGCCGTGCTGCAAGGCCTCAATGGTTGTACTGCGGAATGAAGGAGATTAATGAACAGGTAGAAATGGGTAGATGGAAGCAAGACCACTGGGGTTTCATTCACTGTTGCATGTTATGACAGATGCCACCTGAACCGTGAGATAAGCGTGCAACCTCAAAATCCTCCCCACATAAACATTCTTCTCTCGATAATGTAGACATGGTCCATGGTTTTTATCACATGTGTCTTACTACTGCCCCAAATGTGCAAATTTGTAGCTTAATTGGCCTCCATTGAATGCCCATGATGTGTAGGGAGCAGTTGAGAAACTTGGAAAACATAGAATTAATCTGAACAGATGACCAATGGTCTGCGTAGACTTGAAGGGCCTGATTCCCTGCTGTAACTTTCAATAAATCAACCAATACCTCCCCCTCCCATTCCCATACTGACCTTTCTGTCCTGAGCCTCCCCCACTGTCAGAGTGAGGCACAAATTGGAGGAACAGCACCTTATATTTCACTTGGGCAGCTTACAACCCAATGGTATGTATATTGACTTCTCTAACTTCAAGTAACCCTTGCTTTCCCTCCCTCTCCATCCCTCCCCTATCCTAGTTCTCCGACCAGTCTGACTGTTTTCCTAACTAAACAGTACCTTTGTATGCGTTGTTGTCATCTTCCCCAAACTAACAGTGATCTATTCTATGTTTTCCTTTAACCTTCGTCCCCTTTGACCTCTCGTTTTCACACCTTACCCTTCCATATCTCTGTGTCTCTGTCTCTTCTCTGAATCTCAGCCTGAAGAAGGGTGTCGACCCAGAATGTCACCCATTCCTTCTACCCAGAAATGTGACCCGCCCCGCTGAGTTACTCCAGTATTTTGTATCCATCTAAGCTAAGAGTATCGGTGTGACCATGTGTAAGTTATCATTCAGGGGGAGGTATCAATGATTATAAAGATTTTTGCCTCAAATTTTCCTCAAGAACAAAATGCTGTTGATTAATGGAAAAATGTCAGGATATTTGGTGCAGAGTATAAGTTGCACACCAGACGTGACCAGCGCAATGTTTGAGGGATTTCGAACAATTTAGCATGGTCAAAGTTTATTGTAGGCACTGATGGCTCAAGTAAATGCAGTCAGAAAGCAATGGGACTTCCTGGCCCATGACTGCATTCTCTTGAGCTTGTTTGGCTTGGGGGAGTTTCATCAGCTGTCTCCTAACATTGTAAGTAGTGACTACCATGAGGCAGGCTTCCAATTGTCAGGCAAAAATGGTCTGGTAGAATATAATTCATTCCGTTTGGATTATGCCTCGAATTAACAAACAAGTCACTGCACTGATCTTGGCCAGATGAGCAAGGACTAGTTGTGCTGTGACAAGGGTCTCAAACCATTTCTACTCTTACGCTAACACAGAGAAATATATAATTTCATATCCAAAATTGAAATGGCACAAATGAGGTTCATAAAAATAACTCTGCACAGAATAAGACACATTTTAAATGCATTCTCCATTCTAAAACCTCTCACAAAATAACGTGACTTTTTTTATTTCAGCGATCTGCTCCTTAAAATAAAATAATTGATCCGATTTGAAATGTTTTAGTATCCGACTCACGGTCAAATAGGGGGGCAGGGAGGGGGAAGAAATTAGGAATTGATAAAAGCTGGAAAAGTAATTGGAGATGAAGCAGTCTGCTCCGATAAAGGAAACAAGCTGATGATAAGTCGTGTGGCATTACTGTCTCGAGCAGTTCCTCCAGAATGTTAAGGCAACTGTATCTCTGGGGGGGGAATGAGAAGGAAAGGGCGATTCAGTGGTGTCAGAGACATCTTGACAATTTTCTCGGATCTGCTGCAAGCAGCCTTGTTGTTGGCACTCTGCCCCTTCTCCCAGCCACATTAGACTTCATTAAATACATTTTAATCTCCATTCTGCAGCTTCTGCTCTTGGCCTCTGCTCCATCTCCCCTTGTCGTTAAACATCGCCGATTTTTCCCCCCTGAAAACATGCAGCTTTCAGGCACCTCTGAAAATAATCTGACGACTGCAGCAACCTCATGCTAGCGACCTAACTCTCCACTTCAACGTGTCTACGGGTGAGATCTACTGTGAAAGCATTCAATTAACCTGCTTGAAGTCACCTACTGATTTGTTTTGTGTGCTGCCTCCCTACTTATGCCACAATCTATACAGACGGAATGTGAAACCAACATTCTGCACAGCGCCGACGTGAAAATGTATCCAATAACTTTTTGTCCAGCTTCTTTCAAAGTGACTAATGTGGATGGATTAAAAGAGGACCTGTTTTCAGTGTAATGAAGTCTGGCCAGTTAGAATGGTGACATCCCATGATAATAATCGGACAGTGGGCAGTCCTCTCTCTAATTATCCTGCATTTTCACTTTCAAGGGCAAACTAAGAGTCCAAAGTGACATTGAATATATTGCCATTCACTGCAGGCGTAACAAAAGGACCCGACATCTCATTATTGTAGCTACGGACAAGCTGAAATGCTGATTTGACAATCCATTGCTTCCCGTGAGGGACTGCTTTGAGAGGAACAAGCTTTCAACCCATTCAGACATCAGCAAAGTCCTCCTCTCTTTCATGACTTATGTCCGTTGGCTCCCTGCTTTGGTGCCGGAAACCAGGGGAGCCCCGTGAATAGTTAACAAACTGTAGTGAGTCCTCGGAACTAAACTTGCTGGGCAGATGTGAAGTCAAAGTGTGACTTTTTGACATGAGCCAGCTGCGGTTACTCAGCCCATTGCTCCCCTGATAAAAGCCGCAGTTAATCTTTAAACCAGGATATCAAAAAGTACATGCAGTACCAAAAGATAACTAAAAAGTACACCACAGATTGTTTATTTCAGACAAGAAGGAAATAAATAAATGTCAACTATCTGCTGGTCAAGAACACAGCAACAATATCACAGATGTAGTTTATACAAGCTTAAAGTATTTGTGCAGAGGCTGCTCTTTGGTATGGGTATAAAATGGGCAGTAGTACACTGGGCCACTGAATGCACTTTGCTTGATATTATTTCAATTGCCCACAAAGGGTTCTTTAAGTATGAGCAGGGTGAATACCAGGCAACTGGTACAATGCCACTCATTGTATGCAACCACCCAACTCATTGTGCTTTATGCATATGCAAATGTCATATGCAAACATATCACGTTTGGTATCTCAAGGTAGCTTTTACTGGCTGTGGATGTGCACAAAATACAAAACAATATCATGGACGGATGAAAGCATTTCAGGTCCACTCGACTTTCCTGCATTCCCCTCACTTGGACTATTCAACAGATTCGTCCAGGAATTCCTATCATTAATCTTTGTATAACAACACAATGGCCTGGGGTCCATGACTCGCAGTTAAGATGCAATTGCAGATTCTAACATTTCCACTTTTCTTTACGATAGAGTTTTAATCTTTACGACAGAGCTGGCCCGCAGACCAATCCGTCTCCCCAACAAATCCTTGAGTCATGGAATCAGACAGATCCGAAACAGGCCCTGTGATAACTGGGTCTGTATCGTTCACTAATTATCTATTTTAGATTAAGCCTATGCTAATCCCATTTAATTTTCTCCATATTCGCCAGAATTCCTCCAGATACTACAGATTTCTAGGGCGGCACGATGGCACAGCGGTAGAATTACTGCCTTACAGCGCTTGCAGCACCAGAGACCCGTGTTTGATCCCGACTGCAGTAGCTGTCTGTATGGCGTTTGTACGTTCGCCCTGTGACCGTGTGGGTTTGCTACGAGTTCTTCGATCTCCTCCCACCCTCCAAAGACGTAGGTTAATTGGCTGGTATAAATGTCAATTGTAAATTGTTCCAAGTGTGTCTATAGGGTAGTGTTAATGTGCTGGGGATCGCCAAAGGGCCTGTTTCCGCACTGTATCTCTAAACCAAACTAAACTAATCATCATAGTCATAATCATACTTTATTAGCCAAGTATATTTTGCAACATATGAGGAATTTCATTTGCCATACTGTCATACTAATAAAAAGCAACAAAACACACAAAACTACAAACCTGTGCGTCTTTGGGGTGCGGGAGGAAACCGGCGCACACGGAGAAAACTAACACGGTCACGGGGTGAACGGACAAACTCCGTTCAGACAGCACCCGTGGTCAGGATTGAACCCGGGTCTCTGGCGCTGTGAGGCAGCAACTCTACCGCTACACCACCATGCCGCCCCTTATTAGGCAGCAGCACGAACACAGATCTATGAATCAGAAACTCCAAGATTCACAAGTGATGTTGTCAATCGTGTCAAAGAGCGAAGGAAATTACATTCCCCAGCTGCATGTCTCACTTTGATGAGGAGGTTCTGGAAATTATAAAACTTCTTAAAAACTGAGGAATATGGCACTGATTTATTGAGATGGGTATGACAAAACACTGAGGTCTATTTCTATCCTTCTAACGTTTAGATTTCATGTTCCCCCTCGATTCCACTTCCTTCCTTTTCCCTCGTTGCTGCATAGCTGATCGTTTTCCCAGCTCTCCGTACATTTTGCTGTCTTCTTTCAGCTGTGTACATGCCTGGTAAATTCAATTGCTCGCTGTGATTTATCTCTCCCCGCGCGGTAAGTAAAATCACAGATAAGGTGCGAAGAGACTTGTACGGAGTGGGGTGGAAACTGTGGGGGGGGTTTGAAGGTCCAAGAGGAAAGAGTCAAAGGAATGGGAGAAACAGCAGCCAAAACCGAGAAGAGAGAAACAGGACAATGAGCCAATTTTGCAAGGGTTGTGACTTCAGGAAAAAAGGTTCATATCGGAAACTAAATGGAGAACATTCAACGCATGGGTATAAATCATCTCCCTCATGTCTCAAAAGAATGTACGAACTAATAGGAGCAAGCCAGTCATCCCTTCGAGCCAGTTCAGCTATTCATCAAGATCATGCACGATTCTCTAATTTGTTGCCATTTTACTGCATTATCCCCATACATTCCATAATTCCCTTCATATCCAGATCCAGATACATTCACCAGGAAAACGGGATTAACAAGCTTGCTTGCGGAGCTGGCATCGACTTGATCAGAGGAACGTTGCAGGAAACAGCGGCGCCTCGGCAGTTGCTGCCTTCCAGAGGTGTATAAAACCATCAGGGGGTAGATAGGGTCATCCATCAAGGAGTCTTCAACAGAGGGAGTGGGAATCGAGAACTAAAGGATGTAGGTTTAAGGTGAGAGGGGAAAGATTTACTAGGAACCTGAGGGGATTTTGTTTTCATCCAGAGGAGAGTGGATAATATATGGAATGAACTGCCAGAGGAAGTAATTGAGGGACATTTAACAGACATTTGGGCCAGTAAATGGGTAGAAAAGGTTTAGAGGGTATGGGATAAATGTGGGCAAATGGGATACGCTTGTTCAGCCCGGATGAGTTGGGCCAAAGGGTTTTTTTCTGTAGAGAGCCACATAATGCTGGAGTAGCTCAGCGGGACAGGCAGCATCTCTGGAGAGAAGGAATTGGTGATGTTTCGGGTGAAGACCCTTCTTCAGACACATGCTTTTCTCTGTGCTGAATGACTCTTGATTCTTATGCAAATGAATCTCTATATTTGACAATAGCAACAGAGAAGGCTCTATCCCCTCTGAGCCTCCGACTAGACCTCGGTACCTCCAGGAGCAGCTGATACCGGGCAGGAGTGTATGGGTGGACATTCAGAGATCACAGTTAAAAAACGAAAGTGCAACCGGAGCCAGTGAAGGCCAGAATTGGCGAATGTGCTCCTCTTTTTTTTTGCGCGAGGTCACTGTTAAAGGCGAGCCAGAAATCCAAAAGAAATAGCAGGAGTAGGCTGACCGGGACCGGCCAGGAGTGTATGGGTGAGCAGCTCCCTTCGAGCCAGCACCACCATTCAATGTGATCATGGCTGATCATCCCCAATCATGGATTACTGTCTCAAAATGTGCCGCCGAATTCCTTCGCCAGCTTCCTTAGGTTCTTAACCACCCCATATTGGCGATCCCTGACCCAGGTTCCCCGTACCTATTTTTAAGAGCCCTCTTTATGTCTCTCTCTTTGAAAGCATCCAGAGAGACTTTCTACCTACCACTGCCCTCTGAGGCAGACTCAAACCCACTAACACACATGGTTCTGTGTGAAAAAGTGGTTCCTCTAACTTCCATGTTTCTTCCCCTCAGCAAACATTTTTTTTCCTGAAGATAGCATGCACTTTAAAACAAGCAGGAATGAGAAACATTTAAAAGTTCTTTGGCACAGATGTTTGCAGGGATCACGGCGATATCCTGGGTGGTATGGAGCTTCATGGACAGATGCTTCGTAGAGCAGCAGATGAAAGAGGCAAAGCCAATTTTACCAGCTGGTGCATGTTGACATGACACTGGCTAAATTCACGATCAAAGAATGGGAGAAGCTGCAGGAAACGATGAGATGTTGGATGGCCTTTTGCCATCACACAGTCACCAGTACGTCCATGCCTCAAAGATGGTTACTTGAAGGATATAATGCAATCAGCAGCTGAAATAGAGGCTCTCTAGCATAGGAGAATATGACTCTTGCCTATATAACTCCTCATAGTATAACCTCATAGTGTTTTAAATATACCTACAGTAGCCTTTTTGGCCATCGGACGAGACTGTGCTTGCAACAGCAAACCTCAAAAGTCACTCTGATCAATTTTGTGTTCAGATGATGCAGTGGCCCTTAGTAGAAGTTTAGATTGTAAACTTTAGAGATATAGCGCAAAAACAGGCCCTTTCCACCGCTGAGTCCGCGCCAACCAGCGATCACCCTGGACACTAGCAATGTCTAGGGACACTAGGGACAATTTACAATTTTTACTGTTGCCAATTAACCTACAAACCTGTGCATCTTTCGAGTGGGAGTGGAAGCCGGAGCATCAAGAGAAAACACACGTGGCCACAGGAAGAACATAAAAACTGTACGGAGAGCACCCATAGTCAGCATCGACCTTGTGTCTCTGGCGCTGTAAGGCAGCAATTCTTCCGCTGCACCACCGCTCCGCCCTAAGTTCCAAGACTTGGAATGGATTTGATATTTCACCGATTTTGTTTGAACGCTCAGCCACCTTTTAGCATTGCATGGGGTCGTTAACAAACACCTCAACACAAATATAACCCATTGGGTAAATGTCTTTCTTCATACCACTGCTGATGATATAGCTGTTTAGTAGTTCAAATGTGAAGGTTGTAAATATTAATGTTATAAATGTCACATTCGTGTGACATCAGCCAGTATCAATAAGATAGTCATTTCTACACTGAATGTCAAAAGCTGCACTGAATGCCCCAGGTTTTGGTGTGCAATGTGGCATGAAGGTACAGTCATTTGGATAACATGATTAGGAGTGAGAAACTGTAGCTCAACATCATTATCTTTCATTCCTGCGGGACTATATGGCTTATTAAGCATCATTTTAATTGCTCTTTATATTTGTCAAACCCTGACATTTTAACTCTCTGACTGATTCATTTCCTTTGTGCCTTGAAGCAGTTGCCTTTTCTTTTTACCATCCTTTCCACCTTCCAAGTGGGCCAAGCAGTGAGACATCCCGTGCTCCCACCAAGTGTTTGGGCCGCATTCCGCCATTTACCAAGAGCCAAGGGTGGATTATCGTCATGTGTCCCAGATAGAACAATGAAATTCTTCCTTGCAGCGGCACAACACAATACGTAAACAAAGTAGACATGCAAAGGGGGGCCAACGGTCAAAAAATGCCATGAAAATATTTGCTTGCAATCGAGGCCAATACGACATCTGGATACGTTAATTGTATGTCTTGGTTTTTTTCTTGTTATGGACAACTGCAGAAACCAAATTTTGTTTGAACTTCATTTGAGGTTCAAATGACAATAAACTGTATTGTATTGTATTGTATTGTGTGCTCAGCGGTACAATTTGGTGTGTAGGCTATCAAGTGGGCTATCAAACAAGGCACGGGTCAGGGCATTCTCAGTGGGACTGCGATATTACAGCAGCACCACCATGCCTGATATTCTGGACTTTGAAATTGGAGGCTACTTTGCACCGATCCTGACCGGGTGCATCATTGCAAGTCAGGGTGTCAAATGTAGCATGTGCTGAAGATGAATTGGTCAGCTAGGAAATGGGGAGGAAAGGGAAACAAAGCCAGGTGAAGAAATTGACTGTGCTATTTGAAAATAAACAATGGAAACCACAAATTCCGCTTGGGTAGCTTGCAACCCAACGACACAAACATTGGCTTCTCCAATCACGGGTAATAATCTCCCATTTATTATCTATCTGGTTCCCTCCCAGCCCCCCTCAAGAGCGTGGACACTGTTCATTCCACTGCCCCTGCTCTTATCACCCAGTTCCATTTCCCCCACCTCTATCTGCTCATCTTCCACTCCTCCTCACTCGGGGTGCCATATTTTCCATTTCACCGCACCCTCACATTCTCTTCCACCCATTATCCCTCCCTCTACCCTACATTCCATCCTGATCAGATTTTATATGTGCCCCTTTTTGGCTTCTTCACTTCACCTCCACTCGACTGCGATCTCCACCCATCTCATGCTCGTCAGGCAATCAGCCCCCCTCACCAGAATCCACTATCACTTGCCAATTCTTACCACACCCCACCTTCCTCTCACCTGCTTTCTCTCCCCTTCTCCATCAGTCTGAAGAAAGGTCCTGACCCAAAATGTCATCCGTCTATCCTCCACACCTGCTACCTGACCTGCTGAGTTCCTCCAGCAGTTTGCTTTTAATCTGCTTTCAATTTACTTTTAATTCGCTTTTAGCAGATGGCTGTGGAGGCCAAGTCATTGGGTACTTTCAAGGTGGGAATTGACAGATATTTGATTAGTACAGGTGTCAAGGGTTATGCGACAAAGGCAGGAGAATTGGGTTAGGAGGGAAAAATAGATCAGCCATGATTGAATGGCAGACTAGACCTGATGGGCCGAATGGCCATATTCTGCTCCTATGACATGAACTTATGAACTTAATCAAATTAGTTGAACTGCTTTTAATGTTATCAGAGCTACTATTGCATCATATATGTCAATGAAGAGAAAATGTTTTGTCAAGTATTATTTTTTTTAATCTTTCATAAAGTAGATATGACAGGATTAAAGCAAAATAACTTGGCTTTTTATAGCGCACTCAGGAGTTTTGTTTAGGACAAAAATCACCACTTCAAAAAGATCGGCTCAACAGATATTAGAGGGGTCAGAATGGTCTCATTTTCTCTGCCCTGGGGTAAATTAAATAAACAATGTCACTGTTGCGTTCTTAGTGGTCTCCATCTGGTCTTTGGAGCGATGTAAATGTTGACACATTGGGGGCCCAGTGGCGCAGCGGTAAAGTCGCTGCCTTGCAGAGACACCGGCTCGGTCCTGACTGCGGATGTTGTCTGTACGGAGTTTGTACGTTCTCCCCGCGACTGCATGTGTTTTCTCCAAGATCTTTGGTTTCGTCCCACACTCCAAAGACGTACAGGTTTGTAGGTTCATTGGCCTGTATAAATATAAATTGTCCCCAGTGTGTGTAAGATGGTGTTAGTGTGCGGGGATCGCTGGTTGGTGCGGTCTCCGAAGGGCCTATTTCTGTGCTGGATCTCTAAACTAAATTGATTGGGTCAGGCCCATTCTGCCCATTCACATTCTTGTTTCACTATTTTAATGTGGTGTAGTTGTCATCATTACAAAGCAAAGTTTGACACAGCAACATCCTATTGATAACAAGATATGCAAAATAACAAATTCACAAGGTTGGCTCATTATTGAATGAAAGTGCCTGGATCACAAAAGAGAGAGTTGTCACTTCTTTATGGAAACTTCTCTATCCATCTCATGAGCTGAGGAGTCATCGCTGAACAACACTCACAATTCTGGGCTGCCCACACTTCCACCTCCAAAGTTAACTGGAGTGGATTAACCTGACAAGAACCTCCTCTCAGAAACTACCACAAACCTTACGTTTGATGTTTTGTGCAGTGTACCGCCTTAACAATGTTAGCCCCTTCAACCTGTGGAGTCACAACAAGCCCTGCTCACAGGAATAAGAACAAAATGAAAACTGCATACCACCTGGTTGTTAGTTAGTTCAGGGGCTGTCCCACTTGGACAACCTAATTCACGAGTTCTGGCGAGTTTGCCCTCGACTCATACTCGCAGCATGGTCAACACGAGGGTGTAGGAGGTCTTCGTAACTCTCCTTCATGCTTGAGAGTGGTCTCCGCATACTCGAGGCCTCAGCTAGATCGCGGCATTTTTTACAATATGTTAAAAAATGCCCGCGAGTAAAAAAAGGTCGTCATGGAAAAAATCGATACTTTTTTTACTCGTAGGTTTAGTCGTAGTAAATCGTAATAGGTCTGCATGTTAGTCGTAGGTAATCCATGGTAGTCAAAGGTAGTTGAAGGTAGTCATAGATAGTCTTCATCATAGTCGAAGGGAGGTCGAAGGAGATCGTAGGAGGTCGTCTTCACTCTCCACTATTTGGTGTCCAATTTTCCCGAAGTTAGTCGTAGCTAGTCGTAGCTAGTTGAAGCTGGTTTTCAACATAGTTGAAGGAGGTCGAAGGAGGTTGAAGGAGGTCTTCTACATAGTCAGAGGAGGTCTTCAACATGTCATTTTTACAAACTCTTCTAAACTCGCCAATTAGGTCGCCCAAGTGGGGCAGCCCCATTATAGTTCATTGTTACATGAACCGAGGTACAGTGAAAAGCTTTTGTCATGTGCTAACCAGTCAGCCGAAAGACAAAGCATGATTACAATTGAGCCATCCATAGTGTACCATAGTAATGGTGGATGGCTGTTTGTCAGGGTTGGAGGCCGGTGACTAATGAGGTGCCACAGGGATCTGTGTTTGGGTCCACTGTTGTTTGTCATGTACATCAATGATCTGGATGATGGTGTGGTAAATTGGATTAGTAAGTATGCAGATGATACTAAGATAGGTGGTGTTGTGGATAATGAAGTAGATTTTCAAAGTCTACAGAGAGATTTAGGCCATTTGGAAGAATGGGCTGAAAGATGGCAGATGGAGTTTAACGCTGATAAGTGTGAGGTGCTACATCTTGGCAGGACAAATCAAAATAGGACGTACATGGTAAATGGTAGTGAGTTGAGGAATGCAGTTGAACAGATGGATCTAGGGATAACTGTGCACAGTTCCCTGAAGGTGGAATCTCATGTAGATAGGGTGGTAAAGAAAGCTTTTGGTGTGCTGGCCTTTATAAATCAGAGCATTGAGTATAGTAGTTGGTATGTAATGTTAAAATTGTACAAGGCATTGGTGAGGCCAATTCTGGAGTATGGTGTACAATTTTGGTCGCCTAATTATAGGAAAGATGTCAACAAAATAGAGAGAGTACAGAGGAGATTTAGTAGAATGTTGCCTGGGTTTCAGCAACTAAGTTACTGAGAAAGGTTGAACAAGTTAGGTCTTTATTCTTTGGAGCGCAGAAGGTTAAGGGGGGACTTGATAGAGGTCTTTAAAATGATGAGAGGGATAGACAGAGTTGACATGGATAAGCTTTTCCCATTGAGAGTAGGGAAGATTCAAACAAGAGGACATGAGAATTAAGGGACAGAAGTTTAGGGGTAACATGAGGGGGAACTTCTTTACTCAGAGAGTGGTAGCTGTGTGGAATGAGCTTCCAGTGGAAGTGGTGGAGACCACTTGAGTGAGGCACACCACTTCCGGGTTTTATAGTCCCTCCCCCCTCCCACCAGCTGCGGCAGCAGAGAGAATGGCACACCAAAAAATGTTTTAAACTTTAATAGCTCTCTGATTTTTTATTGATGTGAAAAATACTCTGGTCCAGTCTGGCGGAGTGGAGCTGTGTGCAAGCTGGCCAAAAATGACGCCCATAAGTGGCGACGTTCTCTCGGAAATCACATCGCAGTGAGTCAAAAGCGGTCAAGGTCTTACTTTTGGTAATATAGATGTAGAGAGATATAGAAAGAATGAATTAAAGTTATGCAAAAAAGTTAAAATGATCAAGAAAACAGGCCATTGTTAGCTGTGTGCTAGGTGAGAACAAAACGTTGGAGTGACTTGGGTGGGGGAAGGATGGAGAGAGAGGGAATGCAGGGGTTACTTTAAGTTAGATAAATCATACCCCTCGGCTGTAAGCTGCCCACGCAAAATATGAGATGCCGTTCCTCCAATTTTTGTTTAGCCTCACTCTGACAACGGAGGATGCCTAGGACAGAAAGATCAGTGTGGGAATGGGAAGGGGAATTAAAGTGTGTTGCAACTGGGAGATCAGGTATTTCCAGGTAGACTGAGGTCCAGGCATTAACCTGTCAGACAAGATTATAGCCTGAGATTGTTTGCGCAATATCCACAATCAGAGCTTAAAGTCACCCAGAAATGATGCAAGTAATGTTCGACAAAGGTTCCCACAGGTTTTTGGCTATTAGTTTTACTTTAAGCGTTGAAACAGGCCCTATGGCCCACCGAGTCCATATCGACCAACGATCACCTGTACACTAGTTATACACTAGGGACAATTTATAGAAGCCAATTAACCCACAAACCTGCACGTCTTTGGTGTGTGGGAGAGAGCTGGAGATCCCGGAAGAAATGCATGTGGTCACAGGGAGAACGTACAAACTCCATACAGACAGGATCCGTAGTCAAGATTGCACCCGGGTCTCTGGCGCTGTGTGGCAGCAGCTCTACTACTGCGCCATTGTGCCGTCTCAAGTTCTTGAGAGCCTCTCCTGCTTTTGCAACAGTACCAAACTGAAGCTATTTCTGATGGCTAATAACAGAAGCATGGCCATAGTGATAATTCAAGACAGATACTTGCAAGGTTTGCCTATCACATCAGGTCTGAAGAAGGGTCTCAACCCCAAACGTCACCTATTGCTTTTCTCAAGAGATGCTGTCTGACCCGCTGAGATACTCCAGCTTTTTGCGTTTAATAGAATGACGATAGATGGGCTGAATGGCCTGCTCCTGCTCCTTTCAGTTCAATGTTCCTATTTACAGCATCTCTGGGGTGGCAAATTCTGCCACGTTTACTAGCCGCACGCTATTTTAGGGGAGGCACTGACTGGAATTGAATTGTGATCGGTCGGTTCATATCACAGAGGCCCCTGCAGCTTGGTGAGTGAACTGCACGTTCCAGGCACTTGAATCATCAAAGCCACCCAGTCCTCCTCCACAGCCCCAGAGATAATGAGACATCAGCTGGGAAGATTGTTTCGGATGCTTTTAGGGCTGCCTCCAAATAAACAAACAAGGCTTTATGAAAGTGCAATTTAAAATAGCTGTCTCCTACACTGTTCAATTAGGCTGAGTATGCTGTAGTTGCATTTTAACTCAATTATAACTTGTTACCACACAGCCTGAGTGGAGGAACCATTTGGAAAAAGAATAGCAACCTGCTGTTAACATCTAGGATTCCACTAGCATCACGAAACAAAGGCATTGTTTGAACTTTGTTTGAAACCACGACAAGCAAAACGCCTAGTTTTTGACACTCAGACTGAAATAAATACTCGGGTTACAAAGGATGAAATGTTATACCCAGTCAACCATCTGTAAAATACCACAACAAACCGAGAGTGTGCCAGATTTCACTTTGGCCTGTGCACTGTCAATAGAGCTGCGAGCTATCATCAGCAACACAATTCTTCAGGGCTCGGTCGCATGTGAGCTGAGGATCACATGAAACACAGAATGTGGGAATGTGGAAATAACTCGGGAGCCCAGAACACCACCGCATCCCACCATCACTTTCCACACACCACTGTCCCCCCTCCACCCCCCAAGCTCACTCCACTCCATCACCAACTTACATTCATGCTTTCATCATCAAATGGACTATCTATATAACTAAATGTCTCATCTTGACTACTTCCTGTCTGCGCTGTATATTGATTTTAGAAAAAAAAGATTTTTGGCCATCTTACTCACAGTCCTCCTCCACTGAGGCAGCCCTGTGGATTTTTCCAATCGATGAAAAAGAAAAAAGTTATGAGTGTTTAAAGAATCTTGAAATCAGCTAATTGGTCCTCTCGCCCCTTCTGGGGGGAGGGGGGGGGGGGGGGGGGCAGGACTATAAAACCCCGGATTCCAGGACGTGAGTCAGTCACTCTGGAAGATCGCGAGGGAGAGCCACAACTGTGATTCTAAGCTGTGATCAACTGATCTGTGCGTCTGCAATGTACTTGCAATAAATGATTTGTTAGCCCTTACTGATAATGCAATGAGTTGTTTGGCCTGGCCTGTGCTTGAGATTGCAATGCAAAATGGAAATGAAATGACAATGTCATGAGTTGTTTGCCCTGCCCTGTGCTTGAGACTGTGATGCAAAATGGGAATGATATGACAATGCCATGAGTTGTTTGGCCTGCCCTGTACTTGAGACTGCAATGCAAAATTGAAATGAAATGACAATGCCATGAGTTGTTAGGCCTGCCCTGTGCTTGAGACTGCAATGGAAATGGAAATGAAATGACAATGCCATGAGTTGTTTGGCCTGCCCTGTGCTTGAAACGGAAATTCAAAATGGAAATGAAAATGAAATGAAATGAGTTGTTTGGCCTGCCTGAAACCACTAATTTTGGCCCACAGGGCCTCTATTGTCGAGAAACCTGTATGTTTTGCCCAAAATACCCGTATTAGCACAGGAGGAACATTTTGGCCCAAAACCAGGAAAAGTCCAGAAAAAGCTGCTTTCACTGAGATTTCACTCAGATTTTATTTTTAAAGAGTCCCTTCGACCCATCTGGCCTCTATTAGCCCAGCAGGATTCCCTTCGGCCCATCAGTAAGTATTCCCCTGCAGGTATTAAACCTCACCCCAGTATTTTTCTCCCTCCCTTCATTGGCTCCCTGTGAGATCCAGTCCAGGATAGACTTTCCTACTTCATTGCTGTGATCTGCAGAAAAAGATGAAAAATGTGTAAAATTGATTCTCCACCCTCTCCCCCTTCACTCTCACCAAGTCTCTCACCTGTTTTGGGCAGAATTTCTGGCAGTTTCTGAGCTGCCAGCCCACCAGGCCTGAGTGACTGAGCTGCCAGCCCACCTGGCCGGAGTAACTGAGCTGCCAGCCCAATAATCCATTCAGCCCACAATATCCATGCTACCCCTCTGGAACCAGTCCCTTCGGCCCACAACACCCATACTAGCGCTCCAGAAGCCCCCCCCCCCCCGCACTGGCCAATGGGTCCGTCTTAATCTAGTAGGAATTAAACTCAGCTGGAAGGGTATGTCTTTATACATATCTTGCTGATTAAGGAAAACCCAACACAACGACATTCTAGAAGTATAATCACAGTCATGGCATGGATAGAGTGGGTCCCCATAGGATTGAAAGAGCAATCTATATATGAAGCCAGATCTTTCTCATCTGTATTCACCAAGGAGAAGAATGTTGACGATATGTTCAGAGAGAGGTACCCTGGTGGTCTGGCATATCACCATTAAAAAAATGAAAGGGTGGGATGTTATGGGATATGTAAAGGTTGCCAAATCCCTAAGAATGAATGATGATGAGTGGGAAGTAATTCTTCCTTGGGCTCTGGTTGAGAATATTGCTTCTTGTTAGCAATAGATACCAAAAACTGGAGGATAACTATTGTTGTTCCTTTATTTATGAAAGGCAGCAGGGATAAGCCAGGTAACTACAGGTCATTGAGCCTTCCATCAATGGTAGGAAGGCTATTGGCATTTTTTTCAAAAGGGTAGGATATCTGTACTTTTGGAAAAGCAAGATCTGACCAGGAATAGTCAATATGGCTTTGTGTGGCAAAATCACGTCTCACTATTTTAACGGAGTTGAGTGAGGCATTTGACAAGGTCCCACATGGTAGGCTGGTCCAGGACAATAGACAATAGACAATAGGTGCAGGAGTAGGCCATTCAGCCCTTCGAGCCAGCACTACCATTCAATTTGATCATGGTTGTTCATCCACAATCAGTACCCCGTTCCTGCCTCCTCCCCATATCCTCTGACTCCGCTATCTTTAAGAGTCCTATCTAGCTCTCTCTTGAAAGAATCTAGAGAACCGGCCTCCACCGTCCTCTAAGGCAGAGAATTCCACAAACTCACAACTCTCTGTGTGAAAAAGTGTTTCCTCATCTCAATTCTAAATAAACCATATAACCATATAACAATTACAGCACGGAAAACAGGCCATCTCGGCCCTACAAGTCCGTGCCGAACAAATTTTTTTTTCCCCTTAGTCCCACCTGCCTGCACTCATACCATAACCCTCCATTCCCTTCTCATCCATATGCCTATCCAATTTATTTTTAAATGATACCAATGAACCTGCCTCCACCACTTCCACTGGAAGCTCATTCCACACCGCTACCACTCTCTGAGTAAAGAAGTCCCCCCCCATATTACCCCTAAACTTCGGTCCCTTAATTCTGAAGTCATGTCCTCTTGTTTGAATCTTCCCTATTCTCAAAGGGAAAAGCTTGTCCACATCAACTCTGTCTATCCCTCTCATCATTTTAAAGACCTCTATCAGGTCCCCCCTTAACCTTCTGCGCTCCAAAGAATAAAGACCTAACTTATTCAACCTGTCTCTGTAACAAATGCCTTACCCCTTATTCTTAAACTGTGACCCCTGGTTCTGGACTCCCCCAACATCGTGAACGTTTCCTGCCTCTAGCATGTCCAAACCCTTCATAATCTGATATGTTTCAGTAAGAATCCCTCTCATCCTTCTAAATTCCAGAGTATACAAGCCCAGCCACTCCATTCTCTCAGCATATGACAGTCCCACCATCCCAGGAATTAACCTTGAATCCAACAGGTCTAACTTGAATCCAAAGTTGGTTTGGTGATAGGAAGCAGAATATGATGATGGATGTATCTTTTTTTCTGAATGGATGTCTCTGACCAGTGTTGTATCACAGGACTATGACCTTTGTTAATTATGATCTATATTAACGGCTAAGATGAGAATGAGGGAGGTAAGTTTGCAGCTGACATGACAAGTGATGCATTGTGGATATTGCGGAAGGTTGTCTCGGAAATAGACATCTGGAAAGTTGGATGGTGTTCAACAGATGGAATTTAATTCCTGCAAGTGTGAAGTTGCACATCTTAGGAAATCAAATATGATAGTAAGTATAGTAAATAGCGGGACACCGAGGAATATTTATGAATATAGCTTTTTAGTTTAGTTTAGTTTAGTTTAGTTTAGAAACAGACTCTTTGGCCCACAGTAATCCCCGCAAATTTGGGACATTTTTTACATTTACCAAGCTGATTTACCTACATACCTGCATGTCTTTGGAGTGTGGGAGATAAGCGAAGATCTCAGAGAAAACCCACGCAAACACGGGGAAAACGTACAAATTCCATACAGACAGCGCTCATAGTCGGGATCGAACCCGGTTCTGCGGTGCTGCAAGTGCTGTAATGCAGCATCTCGACCGCTGCACCAGCGTGGCCACCTTAAGAGCGTTCTAGGGATTTAACTTCAGAATTCCATAAAAATGGTAGTGCAGGTGGATAGATCCAGCTGGTGGGCATAGCTGGTGTGGTTGACTTTCAAGGTTGGGGAATGTCCCGCTGAGTTACTCCAGCATTTTGTATCTAGCTGGGGAATAGAATATACAAGTTGGGATGTAATGTTGAACTTTACAAAACACTGGTCACATTATACTTGTAATATTGTTTACAATTGTGGTCACTATGCTTGAGGAAAGATATGGTTACGCAGGAGAGAGTGCAACGGTTCAGCGTAAACCAGCATCTGCAGATCCATCCAACACAATTCACCGGGATGTTGCCTGGATTGAAAAGCTCCAGTTTTAGGCAGAGATTGGATAGGGTGGGCTTGTTTTCCTTGGAGTGAATGATCTAATACAGGTTTATAAATATCAGAAGGGTGAGGAGGAGGATGAGGTGGCTGAGAGGCGATTTTATTGAGGTATATAAAATCATGAGAGGAATAGATCAGATAAATGCACAGTCTCTTGCCCAGAGTAGGTGAATTGAGGACAAGACAGCGTGGGTTTAAGATGAAGGGAAAAGATTGAATTGGAATCTGAGGGGTAATTTTTTCACACAAAGGGTGGTGGGTGTATGGAACAAACTGCCAGGGAAGCTAGTTCAGGCTAGGATTATTCCAACACTTAAGAAACAGTTAGACAGGTACATGGATAGGAGGTTTCGAGGAGGTTTGACCAAACGTGGACAGGTGGGACTAGAGGAGCTGGGACATCTTGGCCTATGTAGGCAAGTTAGACCAAAGGGCCTTTTTCCATGCTGTATCACTCTAGAAGATCATAGATAATCAGAATGTTTTTCCATGGTACTGATATCAAAAACAAGGCATAGGTTTAAGGTGAGAGAACGTTTTAAAGGGGATCTGAGTGAACTTTTATATTAAAAACACATAATGGTTGATATCTAAAACTTCCTACAAGAGGTGGTGGTGGAATCAGCTGCAATCAGTTCAATAAAAGGGCATCCAGACAGCCACTTCACAAGGCAATACACAGAGAAATATGGAGCTAATGTGGGAAATTGCAATTAGGATAGACAGGCACAAAAGTCGGCATATACATGGTGGGCTGAAGGGGACTGTGTGATGGAGGACTCTATGGCAATGAGCAGGGACTACTAACAGACACGCACACACACGCACACACACACACCCACACACACGCACACACACACACACACACGCACACACACATACACACCCACACACACACATACATGCACACACACGCCCACGCCCACACCCACGTGCACATACACACGTACACACACGTGCACACACACACACATGCGCATACACATGCACACATGCACACGCGCGCACACACATACATGCACACACGCATGCATGCACACATGCGCGCACACCCACGTGCATGCATGCGCACACACGCACACACGCACACACACACACACACACACACACACACATGCATGCATGCACAAACACACACAAATGCACACACACATGCACACACATACACACATGCACACATGTGCTCACACACACACATGCTTGCATGCACACACACACACACAAATGCACACACATACAAGCACACACACACGCAAAAAGGCGGCATGAACATTGCTGGCCAAAGTGACTGTTTTTGTCCTACATAATATGGCAAAAAGCAGGACCTGCCAACACCTTACCCACATAGAGCATAGATAGAGAAAGAAAGATGACACTTTGTAATGAAAGGAAACCGCGGGCAGCAGCCTGTTTATATCTTTCAGGTTGAAGATGATTCATGTGTGATATGATTCATTTTTGGTCAAGGCAAATCTAATTTCCAGGTAAAGTGACTGAAAGTCTGCAGGCTGGTTATCACACTGGATTGAAAACATGGGAATAGAAACCAGTCCACAATCCAAAATTCTTGGAAACTTCTGTAATCTGTTCCACCCGAGTTTCAATGGGATGCAAATCTCTCACAGTCAAATCTTCAAGTGTTCTTATCAATGCACCAGGCTAGTTGAGTTTAGTTTATTGTCACATGAACCGAAGTAGATTGAAAAGCTTTTGTTGTGTTGCTATCCAGTTCCTCCCTCAGTCCCTCTTCAAACAGGAACCCTGGTGCAGTTCATTGCTATAGGATAGCTTAGTTTAGTTTAGTTTAGAGACACAGCGTGGAAACAGGCCCACCGAGTCCGCACCCACCACGATCCACGCACACCAACACTATCCTTCGCACACTGGGGTCAATTTGACATTAACACCAAGCCAATTAACGTACAAACCTGTACGTCTTTGGAGTGTGGGACGAAACCGAAGATCTCGGAAAAAACACAGGTAGGTCATGGGGAGAACGTACAAAGTCCGTACGCACAAGCACCAATAGTCAGGATCACGGTCTCTGGCGTTGTAATGCAGCAACTCTAGCGCTGCGCCACTGTGCCGTCGTGTTTTGAGGGTTAAAAAAAATGACGCAACATGCTGGAGTAACCTAGCGGGTCAGGCAGCATCTCTGGAGAACACGGATAGGTGATGTTTTGGGTTGAGACCCTTCTTCAGACTGAGCTTCAAGGTTGGCTGAGGCTGGGCTGAAGCAGCCACCAGCACAGTGTAAATTGTGAGTGTTATAGAAGGAGCGTTTGCGGAGAGAGGTGGCCCACAATGCAAGAGACAGGGGAGTGACAACAACACAGGTTATTCTGCGGATAGACACAAAAAGCTGCAGTAACTCAACAGGTCATGTGTAGGAAGGAACTGCAGATGCTGGTTTACACCGAAGATAGACACAAAATGCTGGAGAAGCTCAGCGTGACAGGTAGCATCTCTGGAGAGAAGGAATAGGTGACATTTTGGGTTGAGTACCCTTCTTCAGGCTGAAGAGTCAGGAGAAAGGGAAACAAGAGATATAGATGGTGATTTCGAAAGCTATGGCACAAATGAGTGAAAGGTATAAAAAAAGTAACACACCTCACCAGAACTAAAAGTAAATTTGGCGCTAACCTTTGGCTCAGATATTTGGCTCTGTTCGGAGTTCCCACTGTGCAGACTGACATATAGCACTAAGACAAGTTGCACTGTAGAAATCCTATTTCCTTTTTTTTTAAAAAAGGGGGGGGAGGGGGGCTTGATCCCTTGAGCCAGGCAGGGTCTTTGACTTGAAGTTGTTGGTCAACTGCATTGACAGTGGCTCAGGGTCTCTGACCAATTCCAAGCTCAGCGCCACCCGGTTACTACCAGGCAAAGGCAGTACAATCGACCTCTGTGGATTCAGTGCGGGAATTGCGTTACCCAAGGCATTCTTTGATGCCTGGTGTCGTCTTCACTGAAGGAGATATTCTGACTTGTCATCACTGCCAGGGCTAATGTACAATTAATTGCCAGGAAATAGCACGGTCGGTTTGTATTACATGAAAATTAAGTAGTTTACTAAGACAGAAATGAAGCATCAAACACCAGCAGCTGTTTAAACCTATTCTTCTCAAAGTTGCATCCTTCATCTTGACGTGCTTATTCTTGTGTTATTGATTTTTCATGCCTACTCATTGAGGGGACTTGAAGATTAACAAACTAAATGCATCTGACTATTTCTTGCTTCTTGTCCAGAACACTTAGGGCAGCACTTTTTCACCTTTGTGGCCTCATTTGCTTAATAAAATTGTGCAATGTTCAACCCAATGGCTTTATTGATATCGGATAAATAAGGGGATAGCTTTAGTGGGAGCTGATCAGTTTAAGAGAGGAGGCACTTGACTATACAAATTTTGTGGCAATGACGCCCCAACGATGCAGGTGGAGGGAGTTCACACTCTCTCGAACAGAACAGAGAGCTAGAAAAGTTGTCATCTTTGGTTCTGCCTTTAAATTGACTGATTTTAACCCCAGAATGGTCGTCATTGCAAAGAATCTCAGATCCTCTGTGAAAGAAAAGGGCCCCCAATTGCTAACTAACAGGACAGGGCTTTAAGGGGAATTGAGCTTACAATCAGCTTTCATCTGAGAGATGGAAAAGTTACTTATTGCTTCTGCTGGAAATACAACTGTCCGAGCACCAGGAGAATGTGGGACAACCTTGTAACCTCCTCCAATCCTGCAAGATCACTGCATCAAATCTGGTCTGGCCTCTTCCTTGATCCCAATATTAAACACAGGTGTTGGAGTACCTCAGCAAGTCAGGCAGCATCTACGGAGGACAGGGATGGACCCTTCTTCAAATTGTGCAGGTCATTGTGTCTTCACTGTTAAACATTCCTCATTTGGTCACCATGGTTTCAACTAATCCTAAACAGCTTCATTAATTGACTCATCTCTTCTCTGTCCTTCCATTAGATCTACCTCTTTAACCAATGCTTCCTGCACTCTCCATATGTGGCCCAGTGCCAGGTCTTTGTCTGATAAAGCTTCTGCCAGGTGCCCTGGCAACTTTCAATGCAAGTTACGGGTGCTGGATGAATGCCACCTGTTTTAACCATTGTTATCATGGCCTACAGTTGCAGGCCTCGCCAACACACGGAGCAAGAAAGATCGACTGTAACCCAAAAGACTTCTGGCTGTGGAAACACACGTGGCTAAAGCCAAAAGTTGAGACATGGAGGAGATGGCGAGAGTATAAAAAAATAACTTGGATGCCTCAATGTTTGGAAAAAGGCTGAAGAGCAGGAAGATAGACACAAATAGAGGGGGAAGATAGAGAAGGAAACATTGAATGGATTGAGGTGGGAAATTAAATCCATACCCAGGCTTTAAACATGGGGTATACAACAGCTAAAGTAAACAGACTGTTTATTGACTGGAAATTGACTCTCAAACGCAAATATTAAAAGTAATAAATAGACACACCAATGTTTATAACCCCAACTCTGTTTTTTTTGTATGTTACTCCAATGAGGATAAATGATCTACTGTAGCGGCACCTGCTGGTGCGTGCCAGCGTCGAACCCCGCGGTCGGAAGCCGCGCGCACGTGACTCTGGGAGGGGTCGGGTTTTCGAGCGGTTTCTGGGCTCAGCCCCGCCAGTGGATCGAGGACCACCAGTTGTGTATTAGAGCCCATGTGAACCTTGAATGAGAATAAATCTTGACGATTGGCGTTTCTAATCCACCAAACTACACTTAAAACTCTCACCAGAGTTAACAATGCAGGAGAAGAGAACAAGGCAAAGCACACGCCTTTCTTCAGAGAGTGTCAAACATTTCCGTGGCCACATGGGGCTCTGTTATCAGTGACAGCCGCATTCTGGCCAAAACTGCGTGGCTGCTCGTCACTGAAGCTGCCGGACTTATTTTTAGATCTGCCTTGTGGTGCGTCCTCTCTCTCCCTCGGTGAACCTGAAAGGAGAGGCTGGTTCGGCAGCAGCCCCTGACGCAGTGGGGGCAACATGGGAGTAGAGAGAGACGCCTGCAATTCGCGCTTGGCCTCACTGTACATGTAACAGGACAACCTGCAAAGAAGGAACCGGCCCTAAATGAAAATTTGCTTTCTTAACCCTAAACATCTGTTCCATTACGGAGGAGACAACAGAATGCATTGCGCAGCAAACAAATCCGAGTCCAGTCTAAACTGCTCAGATGTCACAAAGTGCAGAGCCAGGTCACTGCTATATTAACTTGCACAGTCAGTTTCAAATGCTTGCAGATGGCCTGGGAAGATGATACATTTGCAAATTGCATCTGGCTCGCTAACAACCATGGTTTTAATAATGTGCATATCACTGTCAAACTCTGTCTGCTGCATTCCCATTAACTTCCATATCTATTTTAAATGCTTACCTGTCTACTGGAATAAGGACGATTGTGAATTAAATCAATACTGTGCTTCCACAGTCTCTGCAGATCAATATTTCTTCCGTGCTCTGTTCACATGTGTTGCTCTTGCAGTCCCCCATAACATTTCCCAGACCAGTGTTCATTTACCTGGTGGTAAAAATACAAACATTGGCTGTCTGCATTCGGATCAAAGCAAGAAATTCATTCTTGGGGATATAAAGCTTAGAATTCAATGAACATGTGGCTGGACTTCTGTGCCAAGTCAGTTGAGATTGAGTTTAATGTGCAAATTATTACTTTAGTTTTCAGATGCCGGGAAACTATAAATAAATTATTGGGAGGTATGTCCAGCAAAGCATGGTAAAGTCAAAGGTAGGATTTCAGCAGGCATTATTGAGCGAATGGCAAATATAGCAAACATTGGCTGTCTGCACTTCGGATCAAAGCAAGAATTTCAGTTTTGGTCTTGGGGATTATTGCCATAAAGCTTAGAAGGTTCAATGAACATGTCAGGACTCTTAACGATATCCACCGACTCTCTAGAATTTGTGCCAAGTCAGGCTAGATGCAGGAAGATTGTTGAACCGCTCATCTTAAACCGAGAGAGTTGCTCATGTTATCTTAATGTGCAGAAGGATGTTATAAATCAATTTAGTTTAGTTTAGAGATACAGCACGGAAACAGGCCCTTCGGCCCGCCGAGTCTGTGCCGACCAGCGATCCCCATACACTAACACTATCCTACACACACTAGGGACAATTTACAATTTTACTGAAGCCAATTAACCTACAAACCTGTTTATCTTTGGAGTGTGGGTGGAAACCGGAGATCCTGGAGAAAACCCACGCAGTCACAGGGAGAACGTGCAAACTCCGTACAGACAGCATTCATAGTCAGGATTGAACCCAGGTCTCTGGCGCTGGGAGGCAGCAATTCTATCGCTGCGCCACCGTGCCACCCAGTTCTCTCTCCGCACCTCTCACTTATATAGAGAATAATTTACAATGACGATTTAATCTGCAAACCAGTACGTCCTGAGATGTGGGGGAAAACTAAAGCACACGGGGGAAACTCAGTCGTAGAGGGAATGTGTAAAATCCATGTAGATAGCACCCGAGCTCAGGATTGAACCTGGCTTGCTGGAGCTGGGAGGCAGCAGTACAACACGCTGTGACACATCCCAAACTTGGACTTCATGTTAAGCTTAGATTAGAGATACAGCATGGAAACAGGCTCTTTGGCCCACAGAGTTCATGCCGACCATTGATCACCCATTGTCACTAGTTCTATGCTATCCCACTTTCATATCCACACCGTATACACTGGGGCAATTTACAGAAGCAATTAGCTTCATAAGAGCAGAATCCGAAGATCTCGGATAAAACCTACGCAGTCACGGGGAGAACGTACAAACTCCGTACAGACAGCGCCCGTAGTCGGGATCAAACCTAGGTCTCCATTGCTGCAGCTCTACCGCTGCGCCACCGTGTCGCTCTGTTGTAACCATGTGCGGTAAAATTTGTCTCGATGGAACTCGAAACAAGGTTTTTCACTGTATCTTGATAGCCGTGGCAGTGTTAAATCAGTACCAACATGAGCAGAGATTGAACAAGCTCTGGGTCTGCACACTCGGGAGTTTAGACGAATGCCATTCATAAGGTCATAAGTCATAAATGATCGGAGCAGAATTAGGCCATTCGGCCCATCAAGTCTTCTCCCCCATTCAATCATGGCTGATCTATCTTTCCCTATCAACCACATTCTCCTGCCTCCTCTCCATAACCCCTGACACCCGTTCTAATCAAGAATCGACTCATCTCTGCCTTTAAAATATCCATTGACTTAGCCACCCACAGCCTTCTGTGGCAACGAATTCCACAGATTAAAGAAATTCCTACTCATCTTCCTAAAGGTACATTCTTTTATTCTAAGCCTATAGAATAATCCCAGACTCTCCCACTAGTGGAAGCATCCTCTCCACATGCACTCTATCCAGGCCTTTCACTATTCGGTAAGTTTCAATGATGTACCCCCTCATGGTTCTAAACTGCAGCTAGTCAAACGCTCATCATATGTTAACCCAATCATCCCTGGGATCATTCTTATTAACGTACCAGCCACATGTCTCCATAGATGCTGCTGCACTCGCTGAGTTTCCCCAGCATTTTTGTGTACCTTCGATTTTCTAGCATCTGCAGTTCCTTCTTAAACACATCTTTGGAATGTGGGAGGAAACCGGAGCACACAGTGAAACCCAAATGGTTATAAGTAGAATATTCAAACTCCACACAGACAGTGTGTCACGGTGAGGCAGTGGCTCCACCAGCTGTACCACTGTACTGCCCTTTGTGTACGAAACATACTTTGGCAACTTTTTTGTTTCAGGAGCCTTCTTCAGAATGTCTGACTGTTCATTCCCTCCCTAGATGCTGCCTGATCCATTGACTTCCTCAGCACTTTGTATTTTGTCCAGGATGAGAATAACCGACTAATGGACATCCCTACATACAATCGATCTCCCATAACATTATCAAATTCAAAAGTCCATGTACATAAATACTTTTGTTGCTATGAATGAAATTAATTTCCTCTCTCTCTCTCTCTCCACTTTAACTAATTGTTTTTTTTCTTGTCAGTCTAAAGGGCCTGTCCCACTTGGACGGCCTAATCCATGAGTTTAGAAAACCCTAGTCGAGGTGACGAAAATGTCAAGATCGTGTTGACTCGCCGAAGTAAAAGAGCTCCTACGACTATATCTACGACCTCCTACGACCTCACGACCCCCCTCGATCTCAGTCTTCCACACCTAAGACCAACTACGACTAGCTACGAGTGGAAATGATCACATGATAAAATGATGTCTTGTTTGCATTTTTTTTCTGGGGCCAGTTAACGACCTTCGACTACCTACGACGACCCTACTACGACCGACCTACGAGTAAAAAGTAACAATTTTTTCCATGCCGACCTTTTTTTTACCCGTGGACATTTTTTATCAGGCTGGAAAAAAAGCCGCGACCTACTTGAGGCCACGAGCACGCGGAGACCACTCACGAGCACGAGGAAGAGTGACCCTCGACCTCCAAGACCTCCTACGGCCTTGCGGCGACCATGCTGCGAGTATGAGTCAAGGGCGAACTCGGCAGAGGTCGCCAATTAGGTCGTGAAAGTGGGACAAGGGGCTTTGTGCACTTTTAACGCCATTCATGAGGCTCGTGACAGAAGCCTCCACGTGGCGATCCCCGGAAACGACGACACGATGCATTCTGTGACGCATTGGGCGACTAATTCTGTCAACATGTTGACAGAAGCCAACATCTGTCACAGTTGAATTGAATTGAATTGAATTGAATCGAGCTATACGCCGTCTGACACACAAGTGAACAAGTCCATTCATTATAATACTGTGGCGGTATGGTTACCATATCCAGTGGGGTTTTTGTGTATTTTCTAACTTATGGACAAAATTAACTATCAGCATCAGTAGAAACGGAACCTTTTCATTACCTAGGGACATCCAGTAACTAACTGGTTATTAACGTGCTGCTATAATTGACATTGCTAAGTGCATTATTACTGTAATTGTACTTCATAAAGTACAGATTCAGATTCAATTTTAATTGTCATTGTCAGTGTACAGTACAGAGACAACGAAATGCATTGATCTTCATGATCTATGAGTTTGTGTTGGGATACCCTATGTCGTGGATGAAACGAAAGAAATTCAAATCATTGTTAAGTTCATCCATCTTCTTGACACCTTGCATGTGTCCACAGATCAATGCCAAATTAAAACATAGCTGGATGAAATTAATTTGAAAACATAGAAGCCACGAACTCAAAAATGAATTGGTGGAGAAACGGTGATTTTTGTAAATCTCAAAAATAAACTTTATTCAGAGTAAGAAAAATTTAGTTTTAGTTTAGTTTAGAGATTTAGAACGGAAACAGGCCCTTCGGCCCACCGAGTCCGCACCAACCAGCGATTACCGCACATTAGGACCATCCTACACACACATAGGGACAATTTTACATTTAATCCAAGCCGATTAACCGACAAATCTGTACATCTTTGGATTGCGGGAGGAAAACAAAGATCTTGGAGAAAACCCACGCAGGTCATGTGGAGAACGTACAAACTCCGTACAAACAGCCACCCGTAGTCAGGATTGAATCTGGGTGTCTGGCGCTGTAAGGCAGTAGCTCTTCCTACATTCTCAGTATCTATACATTCAATAGTGTTATACGCATGCAAGAAATGAGGCATTAAAAAAAACGTTTTTAGTAAAAATAAGATGCAAAGTTTGGGAGACTGAAGAAAGGTTCCAATCCAAAACATCGCCTATCCATGTTCTCCAGAGATGCTACCTGACCCGCTCAGTTACTCCAGCACTCAGAACGCCAATGGTCCCATTGAGTTACTCCAACGTATGCTGATTATTTGTGTAGCGGCATTTGTAGCTCCTTTTGTTTAAGTGCTAATTGTTTTGCATGTCCAGCACAAGTGTTAGTAAAAGGAATTGTAAACTCTGCTACTCCAGCCACATGTGGAAAATCTCAGCGGGAGAATAAACGAGGGGATGTGAATTTAGACTTTAGAGATACAGCGTGGAAACAGACCCTGCAGCCCACGGGCCTGCACCAAACATAGATCACCGCATACACCAGCACTATGCTACACACTAGAGACAATTTACAACTTAACGAAGCCAATTAACCTACAATCCTGTATGTATGTCTTTGGAGAGTGGGAGGAAACCGGAGCACCCGGAGAATACCCACACGATCACGGGGAGAGCGTACAAACCCGTAGTCACGATCGAACCCGGGTTTAGTTTAGTTTAGAGACACAGTGCGGAAACAGGCCCTTCGTCCAACCAGGTCTGCGCTGACCAGCGATCCCCTGCACATTAACACTACCCTACACACACTAGGGACAATTTTTACATTTACCAAGCAAATTAACCTACAAACCTGTACGTCTTTGGAGTGTGGGAGTAAACCGAAGATCTCGGAGAAAATCCACGCAGATCTCGGGGAGAACATATAAAATCCGTACAGACAGCACCCGTAGTCAGGATCAAAACCGGGTCTCTGGCGCAGTAAGGCAGCAACTCTCCCGCTGCCCATGGGGTCGAACAGCATCTGAGGGGGGAAAGGAATTGTTAAAGTTTCAGATTGGGACTTGTATCAGTATCTTGATGTAGGGTCCCGTCCTGGAATCTCAGCATTTTTTCCCCCGGATGCAGCTCGACCCATTGTGTTCCTCCCAAAGATAGTTTTTTTTTTTGCACCAGATTCCGCATTCTGTTGTCACTTGTGTCTGCATGGCTGCCTCTGGAAGCAGCACAACAGAGGAACTTATGAAAATAGGAATGGGTGTAAGGTAGTCCATTCGGCCCCTCAAGTCATCCCCACTGTTCAGTATGACAATGCCTAATCTTCCCCAGCTCATTGCCAGCTCCCCAGAGTCCCCATATAAAGAAGAAGGTAAGCTTTGTATTTCCTTATCACGGGGCACTCCTTACGGGATAATTCAGCTTCATTCTTCTGGGAGCAAAGATCGACCGATAGTGAAAGTAAAGACTCGCTGCCAGTATCAAGTGTACAATATATGTTAACTTTTGCACCAACGGTTTCCGAGTAATTTCTCCCAAGGAGAAGCCAACCAAAATAATTCCAGGAATCCAATTTAAACATTTCTACTGGAGAACAGTCACCAGTATTATCCTAGCTGGGTTCCACTCGGGCGGCATGGTGGTGCAAGCGGTCGAGTTGCCGTCTTACAGTGCGTGCAACGCCAGATACCCAGGTTCGATCCTGACTATGGGTACTGTCTGTACCCCCTGAGTTTGTACGTTCTCTAACTCCCTCCCCGTGCCAATGAACTGGCCTCAACTACCCTCTGCGCAGAGGGTTTTCTCTCTGAAAAATGATCGGTTTTGGATTTCCCCCCTCCCACGTGACCCCTCCGGGAACAAGACGTACAGGAATTTTGTAAGTTTTAATAAGATCCCCTCTGGTATTAATGTTAGGAGATTGAAAAAAATTTTCCTGTGATCTTTGGTTTCCTGTCCAAAGACGTACAGGTTTGTAGGTATTGGCTTGGTATTAATGTTTTACTAGTGTGAGTGTGCAGTGTTAATGCGGGGATCGCTGGTTGGTGAGGACTCGGTGTGCCAAAGGGCCTGTGTCCACGCAGTGCTTCTAATCTATACTAAACTAAGCTGAACTAAACACTCCAAAACTAAGCATATCAATGTCTTCCACACATGCTGCCTGACCTGCTGAGTTACTCCAGCTTTGTGTTTTACTTAATATTTCAGCACTTGCAGTTCTTTTTGTCACCACCGTTATCTTGCCTTTCACAATACTTGTGTGCATATTGGATGACTTCAAAACTAAGAAATGAATTTAGTTACATACATGTCACATAGATGTAGGAGTGGAGTTAAGTCGTTACCCCTGTTGGCATGTGTAGGAATGAACTGCAGATGCTGGTTTAAACCAACGATAGACAGTCTGAAGATGGGTCTCGACCCATTAACACTTCCTATTCCTTTTCTCCAGAGATGCTGTCTGACCCGCTGAGTTACTCCAGGTTTTTGTGTCTATCCCCTGTTGACATGGCAATCTCCTCTGCCGATTGACTAAATATAACATCTTGTTGCTCTGGCAGTATCTTGTGTGCTTCACCTTGCCGTTCACCTAGCGGAGGATTAGCATTCAAATGTACAGCTGGAATAGATTTGCCCTGCCTCTAATGAAAAATGTTTCAAGGTGAACCGAGCAATTGCTGATACCCTGTGCCAGAGCAGTAGACCAACTTTTGTTTGCCTTCTGCCTTTCTCACTTAGGTTGCTGACGAGGGGATACTTGCACCCAGCAAACCCTAAGAAGATCAGGGAGCATGTCCTTTATTTTACCACGGCAGGGCACAGCAGCAAAGGCTGACGCACAATGTGCCCCACTTACATCACAGTGCTAGATTGTAATGTACAAATGTACCAATGTATTTAAATCCCATACTCAAACATCTCATCAAGCCACGACTTTATGGCAACGAACCTCTCGTGGTAGACAGAAAATGCTGGAGTAACTCAGCGGGACAGGCAGCATCTCTGGAGAGAAGGAATGGATGACGTTTCGGGTCGAGACCCTTCTTCAGAAACCTCATGGTGTCAGAGAGTGAGCAATGCAAGCCTCATTCAAAATCAAAGACTAATTCCCGGAGCATCCAAACCCGCTTCGCACAATCCCGAGGAAATTTCGCGGTGGAGCAGACAAAATGTGTAAGAAGGAACAGTGGATGCTGGTTTAAAATTAAGACAGACACACTCTGAAGAAGGGTTTTGACCCAAAACGTCACCCATTCCTTCTCTCCAGAGATGCTGTCTGTTCCGTTGAGTTACTCAAGCATTTTGTGTCTATCTTTGGTTTTGCACGATTATGAGATAGTCTACACTACATCCATTTTAATGTTGTCTGTATATGTGCTTCATCAACATCACATCTTGCCTTGTGCTGGTAAAATTATAGATGTGGTATCACAAGAGGTGCACAGAAGGGTAACAATGTGAGGGGCAAGTTAAAGACCAATGATAAATGTTTAGTTTAATGATACAGTGTGGAAACAGGCCCTTCAGCCCATCGAGTCCATGCCAACTATTCAACATCTGTATGCTAGCTCCGTTCTCCCACCTTTCGCATCCTACACACTAGCGGCGATTTAAAGAGGCCAATTAACCTACAAGCCTGCACATCTCCGCATTCTGAATGGGAAACCGGAGCACTCAGAGAAATCCCACGCAGTCGCAGGGAGAACGTGCAAACTCCACACAGACAGCACTCATAGTCAGGATCGAACCCGGGTCTCTGGTGCTGTGAGGCAAGAACGCAGGTGGTAGATTGTAGATGTTAAGACTGAAATACAAAGAGACATTAAGACACAGAGTCTGAAGAAGGGTTTCGACCCGAAATGTTGCCTTTTTCCTTCGCTCCATAGATGCTGCCTCACCCGTTGAGTTTCTCCAGCATTTTTGTCTACCTTCGATTTTCCAGCATCTGCAGTTCCTTCTTAAACATGAGACATTAGTCTTGTCGTGTTGTTGACATCGTCGCAGTGACTCCATTGAATTAGTACCTTGTACTTAACTGATGAATCTCTATGTCCCTGCCCTTACAGCACTTACTCCATCGAAGACCAAGAAGTAGCAGAACAATCGAATTTGACAAACTAAAATGTAAAATTCATGACCTGGACATGGTGACTACGTGTCATGAATTGTGATCGATTATCACATTAATAAAATGGAAACTTCACCAGTGTCATCGTCCACTCACAGAATTTGCTTCACGTTCTGTCTCAAATCCACAATATGTAATCACTGCACAGTCTTCACTGTCCTATGACAATGAACTGAGCCACATGTTCACTGGGTCTTTCGCTGTGAGTTGCTTTAATCTTAACTGAATATTTACAGTGATAGCCTCTGTAGTCTCACTGGCCTGAATCTCATGCCCAGAGCATAGGAAAATAACCTGCTAAATGATAGATTTTGTGAAAGAAACTGGCATGATGTTCTGTTGTAATGTACAACTTTCCACTTCCAAATGTGCCAGTATTGGTGAAAATGGACACCATGTGTTCAATGACTTCATTTGCTGGGTGCCTAATGCCAGGAATACATTGGGATGGATGCAGGAGTGTCCAATCCAATAGAAGTGTTCATAACTATTTTGGCTCAGCAACGACTTCACTCAGAAACCACCTCCAGCACCATTTATTTGATGTGAAAAAAAACATGGACTGTTATTGCCAAAAAATGGATACCTCTCCTTCCAGTTCACATGCTCTTATGTACAATTACATGGAGAGGATTTTGTGCAATGATTTAAATTATTCAAAGTCGTTGCTTGCGTTTTTGTAATCTTAATTAGTGAGGATCAGTGATGGACCCACTGCCTCACAGAGAGAGGGAGCTGACTGATTGATTGATTGAAAGATACAGCATGGAAACAGGCCCTTTGGCCCATCGAGTCCATGCCTGCTATCGATCACCCGCTCACATTAGCTCTGTGTTTTCCTACATTCTCATCCACGCCTTCCCTACACACTGGGGGCAATTTGTTAAGGCCAATTGCCTACAAACCTGCACATCTTTGGGATATGAGAGGAAACTGGAGCACCCAGGGAAAACCCACAGGGAGAACATGCAAACTCCACACAGACAACGTCTGATGTCAGGATCGAACCATGGTCTCTGGCAACTATGAGATAACAGCTCTACCAACTGCACCGCTGTGCCACCCTTTAATGCTGATCTTGGATGCTATCTGTGTGGAGTTTCCACTTTCTGCCTGTGATTGCGTGGATTTTCCCCAGATGCTCAGGTTTGCTCCTACATCCAAAGATGGGTGGGTTTGTTGGTTAATTGCCCTCTATAAAATTGCCTTGAAAGTGTTGAAGGCAGATAAGAAAGTAAGATAACTTGGAACTAGTATGAACAGGATATCAATGATCGACAAGGATTCGGTGGATCCAAAGGGCCTGTTTCTCTGCTGTATCACTAAACTAAACTATATTTGTAATGGTCAATATTCACAAAGATGTTCTGTATATGATTAACATCATTCACTTCTTCACTGTGTAGACACAAAGAAGGGTTTTGACCAGAAACGTTACCTATTTCCTTCGCTCCATTGATGCTGCCTCACCCGCTGAGTTTCTCCAGCATTCTTGTCTACCATCTCAGTGTGGCTCCATCTTGTCTGTAGCATTGCAGATTTGTTTTCTGAGTAGTTTAGCTTGAAATATTAGCCCCAAAACTCTGTGTGGATGAGTCACCAACCAATCTGATAACAATGAACTTTTGTCCATGAATAGTTCTTTAAAGTCATCCCAATGCTATATGGCAGAGCCCTGCGCACTGGCATGGACTTTATTAACGTAAGTACAAAGAAACTGAGTGCAGCAGTGGGAAACAACTGATGGAAAAGATTTTGATAATTGGCTCGTTATCACGCCAATTCAGTCTAAAATAATTATTCAGAAATAAACCAGCATCTGCAGTTCCTGCTTACACATTTTGTCTGCTCGACTGCAAAATCTCCTCAAGATTTCCCTACTTTGAAGAAGTTCACCCCCTCTCTGCCTGTCCCGCTGAGTTACTCCAGTATGTTGTGTCTATCGTTGGTGTAAAGCAGCATCTGCAGTTCCTACCTCCACATTCGAAAATATTTAATGGTCTTCGAAAACTATTTTAAAAAATCAAACAATTAAATGAAATGAAATAACATTACAAATATATATTTAAAAATTTTTAAAGTATTATTATTGGTATAAACTCTAGTAATTAAAAACTGTGCGCTGCCCGATGATTACACTGACCTAATGTGGCCATTATGCACCCTCTATTAAAACCATTCACTGCGCTGACTTATGTTTATTGGATACATCGTTGCATAGAGATGCCAGCGAATTGGCAGAATTCTGCAATCAACTGGCATGGTGGCACAGCAGTAGAGTTGCTGCCTTACAGTGCTCGTAGTGCGCGAGGCCCGGATCCGATCCCATCTACGGGCGCTGTCTGTAGGGAGTTTGTACATTCTCCCCATGACCGCATTGGTTTCTCCGAGAACATCGGTTTCCTCCCACACTCCAAAGACGTTCAGGTTTGTTGATGGATTAGCTTGGTATAAGTGTAAATTGCAAATTTTCCCTAGTGTGTGTAGGGTACGATAGTGTTAATGTGCAGGGATCATTGGTCGGTGCGGACTCGGTGGGCTGAAGGGTCTGTTTCCGTGCTGTATCTCTAAACTAAACTAAACTAAACTTTTGGATTCAAAAGTTGCATATTTTAAAATGTGCTGCATGCTGATGGATGGCCAACAAATGCCAGATTGGGATTTTGGTTTCAGCCCTCATTGTTCAAGAGCTGCTGAAGATATGCAAGGGACTTTCCATTACACCTACTGTAGGTTTTGTAATTTAGAAGTTAAGGATTACATTCTTTTAATTAAATTATTGCTGACCAATAATTATAAATCATTTAGTTCATAAGATATGTTAGAAAAACAATTTTCTATGCAATGAAACGTTACAAATAATTGGATTACTGATGTTTGGGAAATGGCTTTAATTAAACTAAATGATTCTTCTTCTTATCGAGTCCACACACAAGATTAGTTGTTCAGCCAGAGCTGAACACAATTCTCGGCATCTGCATACAATGGTGTCTGGCTTGTCGCTTCTTGTGCTTATTGTGCGCAGTGGTGGAAAGATTGGTGGAAACAGGGCCGCGACGTGAACGCTCTTTCCTTGACCCTAACTCAATGATGAAACATTTTGATGCTTAGTTCAGTTTAGTTTGGTGATCCAGAGCAAATCATCCTGATGCAGATAAAGTACCAAGCCAGGAATGTTTGGTGCGCTCATCCCGAACATGACCCAGGCAGTCAGGTCCCATCAGACTATAGTCCCCATTGTAATAGAGGAAACACTGGGCCGATGTGTGACCTGCAAAGTGCAACCTTGGTTACAATCACTACCCTTCACTGCATCTGACTTTATCTTCTCTCTATACATTAAAACTGTGTGTGTATGGCTGTGCGTGTGTGTGTGTGTGTGTGTTTGAGACCAAAACTGTGTGCAATATTCCAGATGTGGTCTTACCAGAGCCCTATAAAACTGCAGAAGAACCTCTGTACTCCTACACTGAAATCCTCTTGTTATGAAGGCCAACATTCCATTAGCTTTCTTCACTGCCTGCTGTACCTGCATGCCAAATTTCAGTGACCGGTGTACAAGGACACCCTGGTCTCGCTGTACCTCCCCCTTACTTAACCCCATTGGGATAATAATCTGACCACATTGAGATAATCTCCAATCTGTACTTGCCTAGTTCACTGGTATGATGGACTGTACAAACATTAAAACAAAATAGGTGTAGGAATAGGCCATTCAGCCCTTCAAATCTGATTCAATATCACTATCACTGTTCATCTTTCTCAATATCAAATCCTTCCTCCTCAAACCCCTTGATGCATTTTGCATTTATAAATTGATGATCAGATAATCTCGCAGAGTAACAAACGGATAAAATACACAATTGGGAAGGAATAATCACTGAGAAAACAAAGTGGAACATGCCGCACAAAATATTTTGCACAAAAAGCAGTGCTGGAGTAACTCGGCAGGTCAGGCAGCATCTGTGGTGGGAATAGATATGCAACGTTACAGGTCAGGATACGTTTTCAGACTGGAGAAGGGTCCCAAACTGAAACATTACCTATCCATTCCCTCCACAGATGTTCTCTGACCCGCTAAATGACTCCTTTTGCTCAGGACTCCAGCATCTGCGGTTCCTTGTATCTCCATGAATTATTTTGTTATGTGAGCTCTGCATGGGTCTTATGATAAACAGTTTGCTGGAGTTTTAAATCACATTTGGCATTGGTGCTTTTTCCTTTGACTTTGCTGCTGTTATGACTTAAAATGTTCATGAGTTCAAACAAATTCCTTTCACACTTACTTTATGGGACATAAATCTCTTTTATATTTGTTAATATTCTGGAGACTAAATGAAGACTTTTAAGCATAGCATTATTAATTTTACAACTAGTTGCACTGTTAGAAGGCACCACACATGCACATTAGCGCACATTTCTTTTAGATAGTGGGGAAGGAAAAATACCAACATGGTCTCACTCATTTTAGGAATTACATTTTATTTAACGTGCTACTTTTTATTAAGTTCCGATTACTTCAGTAATTCAGTGCATGAAAAAGCTAAATTTATCAATTCCTTATATGTTGAAAGTAAATGTTGATGTTCTTGGATGTCAATAGACTTAGTTTAGTTTAGTTTAGAGATACAGCGCGGAAACAGGCTCTTCGGCCAACTGAGTCCGCATTGACCTGTGATTGCCACACATTAATACTATCCTACACACACCAAGAACAATTTACATTCATACCAAGCCAATTAACCTACAAACCTGTACGCCTTTTGGAGTGTGGGAGGAAACCGAAGATATCGGAGAAAATCTACACAGGTCACTGGGAGGATGTACAAACTCCATACAGGTAAGAACCCGTAGCCGGGATCAAACTCGGGACCCAGGTCTCTGGCGCTGTTAGGCAGCAACTCTACCGCTGCGCCATCGTGCCATGCTTTCAAAGTTATTAACTCCTTTGATTTCAGGAAAAGCCAAAAGGGGATGAAAGGAAATAAAGAGTGCAAAGGTCCTGTAATCTGGGAAATAAAAGGTTTAAGAAAGAACTGCAGATGCTGGAAAAATCGAAGGTAGATAAAAATGCTGGAGAATCTCAGCGGGCGAGGCAGCATCTATGGAGCGAAGGAATAAGTGACGTTTTGTGTCTCGACTAAAAGGGATTTGTTTTTAAACTAAGTTTTTGGAGATACTCCATACTTCTTGTTATTTACATTATTTAGACTGTAACGTGTAAAACAGTCCAGCTCATCCCAGAACAATTTATTACAAAATTAATAAATTTGTAAGTATCCGTAATAATATATTGTTTTAGAAGGAACTGCAGATGCTGGAAAATCGAAGGTACTCAAAAATGCTGGAGAAACACAGCGGGTGCAGCAGCATCTATGGAGCGAAGGAAATAGGCAACGTTTCGGACCGAAACCCTAGAAGAAGGGTTTTGGCCCAAAATGTTGCCTATTTCCTTCGCTCCATAGATGCTGCTGCAACCACTGAGTTTCTCCAGCATTTTTGTGTACCTCCGAAATAATATACTTATAATGGCGTCCTGCCCAGGAAAGGTGATAGAGTTATGTGGCACGGAAACAGGTCCTACGGCCCAACTTGGCCATGCCGACAAAGATGCCCCATCTATGTTCGTTTCACCAGCCCACATTTTGCTATTATCCCTCTAAACCTTTCCTCTCCATGCACTTATCCATATATCTTTTAGTATAAATAACAAAATGACCAATTGCTAAGCAAAGGAGGGATATAGCAACCCGATTGATGGAATGGTGGATCTTTCTATTAGGGGAGATAAAGAAACTGGGCCCAGTTTCTCCAAAGGTTGAGAAAATAAAAAGGTAGGAGTTTATCTCATTGAGATTTACAAACTTATTCGAGGATTTGGCGGTAAATGCTGTGAGTTAAACACCAGTGGTCTTTCAGAAGTGAGCCAACGAGTGACTTATTCCGGCAAAGTCAACGGCCATTTTGGCAAAGCCATGGTCCCTATAATCAATGGACAAGGGAAAACAAATGAGCTAAATTTTGGTGAATAATTCAGGAAGAATTTGACCGTGACACCCGACTGGAATCCCTCAAATAATATGAGGGAGATGGTATAACGATTTGAACAGCTGGTGGGTCTCAGTTTAAAAACTGTATTCAGAAAAATGGGAATAAGTTATTTGAAATAAGTATATTTCTGTAACAATGCTTATGAATAGATAACTTCGTACTGAGTTTGGGAGATGTATTTCCCATCAACTTTTTGAGATAGAAATGCTTAAAATGTATGAAAGCACAGAGGGAGATTTAAATCTGGGATAGTATAGATTGCATGGGTCTGTTTAGCACCCTGGTGATGCTGCGAGCTGTCCTGCTGGGATCGTATCGCAGCTGGGAAGAACATTAGAGCTAAGCCAGCACAATCCTCCTTAGAACACGCATTCAACAATAACCTTTAACATTTATACACTGTCTTTAATGTAGAAGAAAAGTTCATGGCCCTTCAGAGGAATGTACTCAAGGGAACGAGAGATATTGAAACATGAGCGCAGTTGCGGAAGGCTTGGTCAAAGAGGTAGGTTTGAAGTCATATAGTAAGGAGTTCTGAAAGGCCGAGGTTCATTGAGTCATAGGGTCATAAGGGATAGGAGCAGAATTAGGACGTTCAGCCCATCAAGTCTATTCCACCATTCAATCATGGCTGATCTATCTCTCCCCCCAACCCAATTCTCCTACCTTCCCCCATAACCCCTGACACCTGCACTGATCAAGAATTATCCATCTCTGCCTTGAAAACCTCCATTGACTTGGCCTACACAGCCTTCTGTGACAAAGAATTCCACAGATTCACCACCCGCTGACTAAAGAAATTCCTCCTCATCTTCCTAAAGGAACGTCCTTTAATTCTGAGGCTATGATCTCTTGGCCTAGACCCTCCCACCACTGAAAACATCCTCTCCACATCCACTCTATCCAAGCCTTTCACTATTCAGAATGTTTCAATGAGGTCCCCCCCCTCATTCTACGAAACTCCAGCGAGTACAGACCCAGTGCCGACAAACACTCATCATATGTTAACCCATTCATTCCTGGGATCGTTCTTGTAAACCTCCTCTGGACCCTCTCCAGAGCTAGCACATCCTTCCTCAGATATGGTGACCAAAATTACTCGCAATACTCCAAATGCGGCCTGACAAACGCCTTATAGAGCCTCACAGTGGCTTATGGAGGGGTCCAGTGTAGTTCTCTGTGATTCTAGAAGATAGGAAAATGAAGCTACCAATGGCATGTCCAAAGAACACAGGTTGAGACTACTAATTTTACATCATGCCAGAAGTTACCCACCAAATCCTCGCCGAATCTCGAGCATCTGGAACAAGGCCAGAAGAGCCCCTCAGAGCCAGGTTTATATTTAATTATTGAAGGCTCTCAAAGGTCAAAGAGAACGGAAATATTCCTCTCGGCCCACCACGAAATCTGAAATGTGACCGCACTTCACAGTTAAAACCTGGGCCAAGTTCCGACATTATTTGTAAAAGTGTACACAGCTGGTATTTTCAAAACCCTCTTAGATCCAAGAGAATAACATAAAAGAGCGAAGTTTCACAAAGATAATGCCCCCTTTATCATTAAAAATTGAATCCATCACCTAGTGGCACAGACATTTTGGATGAGTTTTTGAATTCCCATTACTACCTACAGGGCAGCATGGTGGCGCAGTGGTAGAGTTGCTGCCTTACAGTGCTTGCAGCGCTGGAGACCCGGTTTTGATCCCGACTCGGGTGCTGTCTGTACGGTGTTTGTACATTCTCCTCTTGACCGTCTCGACCCGAAACGTCCTTCTCTCCAGAGATGCTGCCTGTCCCGCTGAGTTACACCAGCTTTTGGTGTCAACGTCCACGTGACCTGCGTGGGTTTTCTCCAAGATCTTCGGTTTCTTCCCAAACTCCAAAGACGTGCAGGTTTGTAGGTTAATTGGTTTGTATACTTGTTATAAGTGTAAATTGTCTCTAGTATGTGTAGGATAATGTTAATGTGCGGGGATCGTTGGTCGGCGGGGACTTGGTGGGCTAAAGGGCCTGTTTCCGTGCTGTATCTCTAACCTGAACTAAAATGGACGTAAGAAGAGTCTCAACCCAAAACGTCACCCATTCCTTCTCTCCAGAGATGCTGCCTGACCCGCTGAGTTACTCCAGCATTTTGTATCTACCTAAAAATTGGCTGAGTTGATTTGTTGCCAGGGAGATTGGCTGTGCATTGGAATAGGATTTATTTCAATTCAATTTAATTCAATTCAAGAAATGTATTGCCATGTCAACAAGTTGATAGGAATGTGTCTTGGTTCGCTCTCAGACAGATACAATACAGTACAATACAACCACCACATACACCACAATAAATAATACAGACAATACCGTACGAAGGACAATATATACAGGAAGGACAGTACCCAGCAGCGTCATGTTAACCATAAGTGCAAGTGCAAAAGAAAGTGCAAAGTGATTAGTGCAAATTCAAATATCTGATGGCTTGGAGGTAGGTGCTGTCTCTGAAGCGAGATGTTTTACTTTTAATTCCTCTATATCTCCTTCCTGATGGGAGGAGATTAAAGAGGTAATGTGCCGGGTGAAAGCTGGAGCACTATCGCGGAGCGGAGCGGGCGATGCCTTGCCTGGGTCGCCGCGCTGGAGCTCCGGTGAGCTGAAGACCGCCGATAAAAACATCGCGGAGCTGCGGGTCTTAGGAGCGGGCTGCTGCGGGCGGCGGCGCTGATTTCAACATCTGGAGCCTGGGATCTCTCGATGAGATCGCCAGTGGTGGAGCTCCAACCGTCGCGGCCTTGTCGGCTTCGGAAGCCGCGGTCTCCAGTAAGGAAGCGGGCGTTCCAGGTGTCTCTACCTGCTGAGAGGACTCTCCCGACGCCGGAGCACCATCTCCCGGCGAGAACGGCCTGGAACATCGGGCCTCCGTAGAGGCAACTGTGGAGGCCTCAATTGGCCCGAATATGGGTGAACTGGGGATGGGGACTGGACATTGTACCTTCCCCCATAATGGTAACCATTGTGGGGGGATGTTTCTATGTTAAAGATCCTTATTGTTCCATTTCCAAGATGGCTGCCGGAAGGGAGAGTGAAGTGTGATTAGCTGCCGCTGCTCTCTTTGAATTGTGTCTTTGAATTGTGTCTTTGAATTGTGTCTTTGAATTGTGTATTGTTAATGTCTTTACTATTTTTTTATCATTATTTTTTGTTTTGTTTCATTCCGCTTCCATGTTTTGTATTCTGTTTACTAAATTTTGTAAGGTGTCCTTGAGAGTCTTGAAAGGTGCCCATAAATAAAATGTATTACTATTATTATTATTAAATAATGAATGGGGAAGGGGTGGTATTGTTCTACTGGGAGCTGGCATGGACCTGATGGGCCAAATGGCCTTCCTCTGTGCCCTAAGTATGGACGGTCATTCCACCACTTAACTATTCTATTTATTCTCAAACGAAGTGGCAATTTTTATCTTAGACATTAAAAACATTGACGATACCTTTTAAATCCTTTGTCTGGAATATTTGACTACTGGATTTCTTTTATCTCTGTTCTCGGAACATTAAACCTGTTGGGTGACTTCTCCCTATGATTTACCTAACATTCATAACTAAAACCTCAATCAATCAATCAATTAAAGACTTTATTGTCATTCAAAAATACACCAACAAGTGCAAGTCTGAACAAAATAACTTTGCATCTGGCTCACCGTGCAACGTAAAATAACAAAAGGATAAAATAGGTAAAAAGATAAAATAGATAAAAGTGGCGGCACATTATATGGAATTCAAGAGTCTGATGTCTCGGGGGAAGAAGCTGTTGCTCGGGCAAAACTCCATCGCAAAGCTTTGTTTCTGGCTATTGAAAAACTCTGGTGAAGAGTGAATATTCCTGATATACAAACCATTAAGGATAAAACAAAGCAATTGAATGGAGCCACGAGGAACTGCAGATGCTGCAATCTTCCAAGGAACACAATGTGCTGGAGTAACTCGGTGGACCAGGCAGCATCTCTGGAGGACATGGTTAGGTAACGTTTTCGGATTGAGGAAGGGTTGTCTTGAGTATGAAGTAGGATCCTGACCTTGTCCATCCATATCCTCCAAAGATATTGCCTGGTCCATTGAATTACTCCAACAACCTGTGTTCTAATACAAACCAATTGAATAGGTTGGAGTTCTTTTCACTTTAAAAGAAGGGGTTTGTAAAATGACTGGAGTACTTCATGGGCAGACACTAGAAAAGTGGTTAATTTGTGAGAAGAGACACAATCAGGAACATAAATTAAAAAAGCGTCACTTACGTATCCAATAAAGAACACCTACTCTGCCCGACTTTGGAATTCACCAACAGAGAGAGGGTTGTGCTGAATCTATTGATGAAGTTAAGGGGAAGATTGACGAAGATCTGGATAAGATCTGAAGAAGGGTCTCGACCTGAAACGTCACCCAAATCCTTCCCTCCAGAGATGCTGCCTGTCCCGCTGAGATACTCCAGTATTTTGTGTTCACCTTTAATCTGGATAAGAAACATGGATAGGGAAGATTTCAAGGGATATGGGCTCAACGTGGTTAAATGGGATTAGATTAGAAAGGGCATCTTATCGGCATGGATGGATTTTGCCCATAAGATGCCTGTTTCCATGCTGTATGTCTCTATGATGTTATCCGAGAAAGAAAGATTTTCACTTATATATTGACTTTCACATATTTTCAGGATAATATTAAAATACTTTGCAAGTATACTTGCTGTAAGAAAAACAGTAGCTAAAATGCTCACTGAAAGATACCATTAGCACTCATGCGCTAATGGTCATGTAAATAAATGTGTTTGAGGGATATATATTGGATTGGACACCAGGGATTTTCTTATTTTGTCATACTCTGGGTAAAGATATTTCCACTATGTTCTCCACTTGATTTCCAGTGTTCATGGCATACGATTTCACCTCTTCCTCATGAGTGAAAACATTCACGTTTCAACAACTCTCAAAACCCTTCATAATATTAAAGACATGCATTCCTTCAATCTGATGGATATTCCCTTCAAGACGAAAAGAAACATGTCCATTCTTTCCTGAGATAATAAAAACCTCATGTGTTTGGTGTTATCTTTGCAAACCCTCTTTGCCGTATCATCACCATTTCTATGCACTTTCCATTAAATGACGATCAGAATTGTTCTCCAAGAACAGCTTAGCCGAAGTTTAATAAGGTGAGCTTCTTTGGTCAAAGGGTGGTGATTCTGTGGAATTCACTGCCACAGAAGGATGTGGAGGACAAGTCAATGGATATTTTTAAGGCAGAGATAGATAGATTCTTGATTAGTACGGGTGTCAGGAATTATGGGGAGAAGGTCTCTGTTTTTCACACAGAGAGTTGTGAGTCTGTGGTATTCTCTGCCTCAGAGGGCGGTGGAGGCCGGTTCTCTGGATACTTTAAAGAGAGAGCTTGATAGGGCTCTTAAAGATAGCATAATCAGGGGATACGGGGAGAATGTAGGAACGGGAATATTGTCTATTGTCTAAGGTAGGAGAATGGGGCTAAGAGGGAAAGTTAGATCAGCCATGATTGAATGGTGCAGTAGATTTGATGGGCCGAATGGCCTAATTCTGCTCTTATGAACTTATTTCATTGTTTTGCATTCCCAAAATTACTTAACAACTGGTCAGTAGATCATACAAAGTGCTGGAATAATTCACTGGGTCAGCTGGAGAACATGGATAGGTGACGTTTCAGGTTGCGACTTTTCAGACTGATTGGGGGGGGGGGGGGGGGGGGGGGGGGGGGGGGGGGGGGAGTAGAAAGCTAGAAGAAAGGTGGGGGTGGGAAAGATTAAAATAGTTTTGAGCGGACAAGCTTCTATGGTGGCCTGACATTCAACTGCCAACTTTAATCAGAACTATGTCAGATGCTCGTCATTTCTTTACTGTTGGAGACATTCGCTGGGGCAGATTGACCGCTATGTTGCCAATAAAACAGTGATTTTATGTCATTAATTGGTTGTAATTGATTTTGCATGAACAGCATCACATTAATTGAGTCGTTTCTGAAACACAGGTTCAGAATGGACTAAATTCTGTTATTTCCAGTTCTATTATCTGAAAAATGTCGATTGGGGCTGGCACAGTGGCGCAGCGATAGAGTTGCTGCCTTACAACGCCAGAGACCTGGGTTTCATCCTGACTATGGGTGCTGTCTGTATGGAGTTTGTAATCTGTGGCCACGTGGGTTTTCTCCGGGTGCTCCAGTTTCCTCCTACACTCCAAACGCGGAAAGGTTTGACAGTTAATTGTCTTCGGCAAAATTGTAAACTTAGAAAATGTCTGCAAAGCAAGAAGAGTTGTTTGTCTGGCGAAATGCATTATTGTCAGAACTCACCAACCAGCACCAAGACGTCACAGTGGTGAAAGGGGCCCTCACAGCCAGATCCTTCCTGTACCATCAGTGTCATACTATCTACACAACTTGCCCTCGGGACGACTGCTTAAGTGAAAAGTAATTTAGTTTAGTTTAGTTTAGAGATACAAGGCGGAAACAGGCCCTTCGGCCCACCGGATCCACGCCAACCAGCGATTCCCGCACATTAACACTATCCTACACACACTAGGGACTATTTTTACATTTACTAAAGCAATTAACCTATAAACTTGTACATCTTTTGGAGAGTGGGAGGAAACCGAAGATCTCGGAGAAAACCAATGCAGGTCATGGGGACAACGTACAAACTCTGTACAGACAGCACCCGTAGTCGGGATCGAACCCGGGTTGGTGTCTGGCGCTTCAAGCGCTGTAAGGCAACTACTCTACCGCTGTGCCACCATGCAGCCCTGGTTTCCCACCTCGTCACAGAGTGTAGATTTGCGAAGAGGGTCTGGAGAACAATACGAGGGTCCTTGTCACGGTTCATCCCACATGTCTTTATAATGGAGGACTCTTAGATTTATGGCAGTTCCCAGGAACATACTGGGAGACTGGCATCATGTTCTCAGTCATGATGAGAGGCGTTGTGGTCTGTAATGCATCAGCAACTGATGCTTGAAGATCACCAACTTGGTGAAAGACTTTCTTTGCTCTGCCTGAAACATACTGGTCTCCAAGATGTCCATCAGGGAATGTTGCTGACTGGCCCACTCTAGAATGTAGGAATATTCGCTGAAGCTAGGTGCAGGCAACGCCAAGGCTCTGTGTGGGAGAACAACAGTCTCCAGTCCTTACGCTGCTGGACATTGAGGGGGCAGAGTCCAGTGGGAACACCCCTCAAATAAGGGAAGGGGTATCACCCCAGGGGACCACATGAGTGGCGAGGGTGTTTTGTGTAAAGATAGGTGTAAAGACAACTACGGGTCAACGCTACTGCATGTGTGCACATTGAGAATGGAAGAGTTTTCGCACAGATTTTGTTTTGTATATATTTTATATTTCAATTAAGTAGTATGTGAAGGAAAAAGTGTTTGGTGTGTGTTGTGAGGTGTTGCAGCTTGATAAGTTGCATTCTCTAATGCATCTACAAGAGCAGTGGTCACTTTTCTTTGATGACAGACATTTTAAGTCGGGGCGGTACGATGGTGCAAGGGTAGAGTTTCTGCCTTACAGCACTTGCAGCGCCAGAGATCCAGGTTCGATCCCGACTATGGAGTTTGTACGTTCTCCCCACGACCACGTGGGTTTTCTCCGAGATCTTCGGTTTCCGCCCACACTCCAAAGACATGATTTGTAGTCAATTAGTTAATTGTAGGTTAACTGGCTTGGTATTATTTTTTTTTTTTTTTAATTTTAATTCTTTATTTCAAACAGAATAAAAGAATAAAAAGCATGTGTGAAACAGCATACAAGAAACAAAACAAGAATATTTATAAAGTGTCATAAACAATATCTATAAATAAATGAAATTGTATGTGTCTGAAAAGGAGCAGGAAAAAGCCAAAGCTTATTAATTCCCACCCCTTATTCAACTGCTTATAAGTGTAAATTGTCCCTAGTATGTGTAGGGTAGTGTTAATATGCGGGGATCGCTGGTTGGTGTGGACTTGGTGGGCCGAAGGGTCTGTTTCCGCGCTGTATCTCTAAACTAAAAATAAATTAAATTTAATTTGCAGATCAGTGCAGTAGGCTTGGCCACAGCTCGATGTTAGTGTCGAATTTTGTCACCCAACTGGGACCAGCTCACCAGATGTGAGGGGTTGAGTTCTTGTCCATCAAGTACTTAGTTAGTGGTTTGTTTGCTGAGTAAACTGTAACACCATCAAGTAGCCTCAATAAATACATTCAATCGGCTACCGTTCCTTCTCTACAGAGATGCTGCCTGGCCCACTGACTTACTACAGCATTTTGTGTCTATCTGCAGTGTAAACCAGCATCTGCAGTTCCTTCCTATACTAAGTAATAGCCCTGTACCATGGTACAAGTTCATTCCAAGAGCTCTCCCGAGTTTGCCCTGATTCGAACTCGGAGATTTACGGTAATGGCCACTCGTCGGTACTCGGGACTCTCGTGGACATTTTTCGACATGTTGAAAAATCTTCACGAGTCTTCCCGTGCTTACCTGCCATTAGCGAGTCTTCCTGATTACCTGCCATTAGCACGAAGAGACGTCCCCGAGCTCCGACGTACCCGCTTTGTTTAGTAAAGTGACCAAATACCATTTACACAAGAATTCACAATATAACATAATTGTTAAATCTCATTGTCATGGATTTATAGGCCAAATGGAAGGAATTTAATGTTTGATACCTGTAAATTAATGGCCATTTAAATCATCTTGCGAGTGGGTTTTTCTGGAACACGGTCATTTGCAACGTTGCAGTTTGTGGTGAATTTAAACCCCATATTGGCAGGAAAAATACTGCCGGTTCGTATATGGGGAAAAAAATCACCGTTTTGCAACTTAAAATGTGAATTAAAGGCATCTTAGGGACCTGTCCCGTACCTGAAATCCGTCCTCGTTGTCGACGATGACAGCTTTAGAAGCTGATTTTAAAATTACTCCAGCACTGAACTTGTCGGGAAATTTAAAAAAAAGTACACAGAACGCCCGTCGGAACGATTCTTTAGCAAAAGCTTGCACTCCAACCAAATATATTCCAGGACAAGGTAGGAAAAAAACGCGTTTTAACCCAGCCCCCCCCCCTCCCCCTCCCACCCCCCAAAGGCGCCAAAATCGCGCACACGGCCAGTGGCAGAATTGCAGCGCCGCTGAAGGTTAGTATTGTAACATACCTAAATATTGGGGTAATTCCTACATTCCACTGTAGATGTTTGTTCCAACCCTTCCATTCTTCATAAACTAGTTCTATGTTATATGTTTAAGAATGTGTGAAACATTCGATGTCTGAAGAAGGGTCTTGAGCCGAAACATCACCTATTCCTTCATTCCATAGATGCTGCCTCATCCACAGAGTTTCTCCAGCATTTTTGTCTACCTTCTATGTTACATGCTATCTGCTATCTGTTATTTGAAGAAGGGTCTTGACCCAAACCATCACCTGTTCCTTCTCTCCAGAGATGTTGCCTGTCCTGCTGAGTTACTACAACTTTTTGTGTTTATCTTCATGAACTTCATTTCATACTAAAAGACCTGCTTCTCTGCACCATCCCAGCTGCCCATCACATTTGCCTTTTTGGTGATTTATTGTGACTTCTGAATTCCCCCATGTTTCCGTTGTAAATTATCTATTCTCAGCTTCGATTGCTTCTTTCATCTTGTCTCAGCCCATCTTTGTAACTTCTCTGAATGGGAGGGTTTTTCTGCAGAACCGACATTATTTGTTACCAGGTGTATTGTGCTGAAATGATTTTCTGAATCTGACCCCGTATCTCTTCCACCCCAGAGGCTTACGATATTCTGTTCATCAAAGCCCTTGTAGAAATGGTGTTACGATCCACACAGCGCACACTTTTTCCGCATGTGCAGGGTATTTTCTCATGCTGCCATCGACAATATTTGCAGCAGCTAATCGTCTGGAGTACACGTTCCCTGTTCTGCCTTTTATCTTGCGCCTCACCAAATGTTCTTCCTTCTGTTGTCCATCCATCATTTCTAACCTGGCTTTGGAGAGAGCCTTTGGAAAGTGCATTTCTTACAGTTTTCTCGAGTAGTCGCTGTCTCACACGCTAGCTATTCCCTCCACAGGCCACTAATGCAGGCATCAGCTACAATTGAAGCACAGGGGAATTCTGAAGTCGCAATTAATCACCAAAAGGCAAATGTGATAGGCAGTTGCGATGGTGCAGAGAAGCAGGTTTTTAGAATGAAATGCAGTTTATGAAGAGTGGATGTGTTTTGGATCAAACCATCTTCTGTGAGACAGGTTTCTGCAAATGAACAGATCTCTGATGAACAAGCCCTTCAAATCAATGTAAATGGGAAAGATCAACTAGCAATCTTACCTTCGTCAAGAATAGATCAAATAATTCTACCTAACTCTGGTGAAAGTAAGGAGCTAGAAACAGCACAGGACAGGAACAGGTCATTCGGCCCACAATGCCTGTGCTGAACTTGATGCTGTTAATTTTCTCTGCCTGCATGTGATCCACATCCCTCCATTCCGTACATATCCATGTACATATCTAAAGACCACTATTGTATCTGCTTCCACCATTTCACTTGGCAGCACGTTCCAGGCACCTACCACTCTCTATACGAAAAACATATCTTGTAAACTTTCTTTAATTTTTTTCCTTTCATCTTAGACATTTTAGACATTTCCACCCTGGAAGACTGATTATCTCTATGCCTTCTTCTTCCTCTTGCGTATGGCGTGCACAGACTACAGTTGTAGGACAACTTGTTCTATTTGATCTTATTTGATTGTGCACGCCAGGTTGATTGAATTCGTCAAAACAGGGCGGACCACGTGAAGGTTGCAATCTTCCGCCCCATCTCTGCGCCTCATATTCTTAGATACTTCTATCAAGGTTTTCCCTCAACCTCCGATGTTCCAGATTTTAAAAATCCATCTTTGTCGATCCTCTTTTGATAGTTGCTCTAATCCAAGCTGCATTCTGGATCTGAAGAAGGGCGTTGACCCGAAACGTCACCCATTCCTTCTCCCCAGAGACGCTGCCTGTGATCGCTGAATTACTCCAGCATTTTGTGCCTTTCCTCGGTGTGAGCCATCACCTGCAGTTCCTTCCTACACATTCTGGTAAACCTCCATGGCATCCTCCCCAAAGTGTCCACATCCTTCCTGTAATGGTGCAATGGCGTGTCCAGAACTGCATACAATACACTGAATCTGCAGGAAGGAACTGCAGATGCTGGTTTAAACTGAAGATAAACACTACAAGCTGGAGAAACTAAAGGGGTCAGACAGCATCTCTGGAGAAAATGAATAGGTGACGTTTTGGATTGTGACCTTTCTTCAGCATAGCCAACATTTTGTATAGCTGCACCAGGACCTTCTGAAGGGCCTGCCCAACTTTCACGACCTAATTCACGACCTTTGCCGAGTTTGCCCTTGACTCATACTCGCAGCATGGTCATCGCAAGGTCGTAGGAGGCCATAGGTAGGTCGTAGCAGGCCGTGAAGGTAGTCGTAGGTACTCGTGGCATCAAGTAGGTCCGGGCGTTCTTTCAACATGATGAAAAATGTCCAAGAGTAAAAAAGGTTGTGAATTATGTCATGAAAGTGGGACAGGCCCTTGACTCTTATACTCAACTGTGCCAATTTTAGTCAACCGTGTCTTCTCGAGGCAGGCGGCAATGTGCTTGGAACACGTTTAATGCATTCTCCAAGGACTCATCTGAGGCTTTTATGGTAGGTTTGATTCTCTGCCCTTTTGACCAGCAAGATAAAATAACACCTTTTCTTTCATAGCCAGCTCAGTACAGAGAGTAAACTCTTCCCTCTGTCTTCCCTATTCTTTAGACAAATTACTTTCCTGGAAACCTACCTCATTATTTATTGTGTCCGATCTCAGTTACGTCTCACTGCTCACTGAGTAGAAGTTTACATGTGGAGATTGGGTAGATACACCTGCACTTTCATGGTTCGGTTACCTAGTATAACGGATAAATTATTGTATTATTGTACATTGCGCATCTATTTTGTTATGTTGCTGCATTCATGTGCCTGCCAAGCATCAGCAAGTAAGTCTGAAGAAGGGTCTCGACCCGAAACGTCACCCATTCCTTCTCTCCAGAGATGCTGCCTGGCCCGCTGAGCTACTCCAGCTTTTTGTGTCTATCTTTGGTTTAAACCAGCATCTGCAGTTCCTTCCCACACAGCACATAAGAATTTCCTGTCCATATGACAATTAAACACTCTTAACTCTCCAGACGTGAATCACAGCCAACTTTAGGTATTCTGATTCAGCCATGCCATCTAAAGTCCATATTTTCATTAACTAGCCTTTCTAATAATATGCTTTGGTATCGTCTCTAAAATACTGGATATCCCTCCAATCCGTACATATCCATGTACATATCTAAAAGCTTCTTAGATACAAGTACCATATCTGCTTCCGCTGTCATTTCACCTGGCACAACGACTGAAGGAACCAGCAGCTTAAACTAAGAAAACAAATGATCTTCATTTATAAAAGTACTCATAAGTGACAAAGGAGAAGTTTTCATGGATTTTGCAAGTTTCCAGTCAGTTGCATGCTGTGATTTTTAAAGTGGTACAAATTAATATTACAATCTCTATCTGTGGAGGAACCATTTCTCTATACCTACAGGCTTGGCGATCGCTTCGCCAAACACCTCCGCTCAGTTCGCAATAACCAACCTGATCTCCCGGTGGCTCAGCACTTCAACCCCGTCCCATTCCGAATCTGACCTTTCTGTCCTGGGCCTCCTCCATTGCCAGAGTGAGGTAGCGCAAATTGGAAGAAAACCACCTCATATCTCGCTTGGGTAGTTTACACCTCAGCAGTATTAATATTGACTCCTCCAATTACATATAGTCCTTGTTTTCTTCCTCCCTCCCCTCTCCTTCCCAGCTCTCCCACAAGCCTACTGTCTCTGCTTCTTCCTTTCTTTTTCCCAACCCCCCCCAACATCAGTCTGAAGAAGGGTCTCGACCCGAAACGTCGCCTATTCCTTCTATCCAAAGGTGCTGCCTCACCCGAAGAGTTTCTCCAGCATTTTGTCTACCCTGAATTATAAAGTCATTATCGCATCTTTCCTGTTTGCTGCTATGTATATACTGCATTGCCTCTGTTGATTTTACTTGTCTAGCATCCACTGTTTGGAAAGGATTGCATCTATATTTCCCAGAAGAGTAATATATGCTTGAAGATGGATGGAGAAGTCTTCACCCACTTTCCTGATATGGAACAAATTGATTAATGCTGCAAAAAAATCATGTTGGGCTCAAAAGTGGTCAGAAGTTCAAACCTTTGTACAAATTCGCTGAATGCAAAGAAGTTTAGTTTTCCTCCTGCTGGACACAGGAGAGGATTAAATGTGATGAGCAAATGAACTGTGAGATGTGAGTAGAAAATGTAAGAATTTAAAAATGACACCCATTAAGCTGACATTATCTTAAAGGAACTAGGAAGAAATGCTGGTGGGAAATTTGTATCTAGTTATTAGCTCAACGGATTAGATGTTGGTGATGTGAGCTACTCCTAGTGGTTACCACATGTATAGCTTAGTTTACAGATGCAGCGCGGAAACAGGCCCTTCGGCCCACCGTGTCCGCGCCGACCAGCAATCCCCGCACATTAACACTATCCTACGCACACTGGGGGCAATTTTTACATTTGCCATGCCAATTAAGCTACAAACCTGTACGTCTTTGCAGTGTGGGAGGAAATGGAAGATCTCGGAGAAAACCCACTCAGGTCACGGGGAGAACTCCATAGTCGGGATTGAACCTGGGTCTTCGGCACTGCAAATGCTGTACGGCAGCAACGCTATCGTAGCACAGACCCGTCTCGGACTGATTGCACTTTTATCCCTTCTAGATCCGAAACGTCACCCATTCCTCCTCTCCACAGATGCTGCCTGTCCCACTGAGTTACTCCAGCATTTTGTGCCTATCTTCGGTGTAACCCAGCATCTGCAGTTGGTTGCTACGCACACAGGTCCTGTGATGGGACACACAACAACCGCTGCTCCCAAAACATCCATGAAAGCTTTGACAGCTGGCAAAATCCCATCTCCAGCTTCATCAGCTGTCCATTATCAGACACTTAGAGATATTTACCAACCGTTAACAATGAAATAAATAATTTCAATTAAATGAATTATGAATTCAATTAATGTTTTCATTGAATAAAACACAATCACAAATATTAAACAAATACAATAAAGTAAATTGATATAATAAAGAAATTCTCTTCCACTGTATTTTCTTATCCTCAACCGAATAATCTATAGTGTAGCACAGTGGTATAGCTGACTGAGCTGTTGCCTTCCAGCACCAGAGACCCGGGTTCAATCCTGACCTCGGGCGCTGAAGTTTGTACGTTCTCCATCTGACCATGTGGGTTTCCTCTGGGTTCTCCGGTTTCCTGCCACAACCCAAAGTTGTGTGGGTTTGTTTGTTAATTGGCCTCTTGTGAAAAAAATTCCCCCAATGTGCAGGGAGTCAATAAATAAGTGGAATAAAGATAGAACCAGTGTGACTGCAACCAATGGTCAGTGTGGGCTCGGTGGGCCAAAGGGCCTGTTTCCATACTATATTTCTAAGTAAATATTCTCATGGAAATTGCAGATCTGGTAACCAAAAAAAGCACAAGTACTGGTGTATTTCTGCGGGTCACGCAGCATATCTGGAGAACATGGATCGGGACCCTCCATCAGATTGACAGTTTCTTGTTTCTACATTTTACTGCTCCTTGAGTGTGATAACTTTGAAGAAGTTTTCCTCCTCTCTCCGACGAGAGTTCTGCCAGAACACCTCTCACTAATCCTCCTCTGCTGCTCTCCTGCTCCAAGAACATGTTCTGACCCAGACTTGCTACCACAGCCACATCTGCTCCCTCAACACTTGCCTGCACTGCCATCTTGAGCCACGTGGCTTCCTGCCTTGTTTCCTGTCCTCCTAGGATTCAAACCCAACCCGGGTTACAGTCTGAAGAAGGTCCCAACCCAAAACGTTACCTATTCATGTTCTTCTGAGATGCTGCCTGACCCAAGAACGGAACTCACTATCAAAACATGGAGGGGACGGGGCACACAATTTATTGGCGGCCGCGCGCGCATGCACACCCTCACACATGCGCGCGAGGCTTCGGAGGCTCAATCCAGCGCTAAATGCAGCTCAACTGCCTGTCTCACCGGGTTAACTACAGCCCTGTCTGGACTGACGGGATACCAGCGCTGCTTCTCTGTGCTGGCCATATTTCCCTCAAGCCCAGGCAGGTTAACCTGGCGGGGATGTCGCCCACCTCTCAAAACACATGGGTCCCCTCTGCCCCCCTCCCCCCCGGGTTTTCCACCCCTGGCCTGTCCCACTGAGTTACTCCAGCACGCTGTGTTTCCCCATGGTAATTATTGTGCTCCTGCACAAAATTTAATCAGGTCTGAAAACTGAATAAAAGAGGAAGAAGATTGGACTTTATTGACCATCACAGTGAGGAATGTGGGGGATCCGCTGAGGTGGATGTTTATGTTCACTTTTATGTAGTTACTTTTTTTTAGTATGGCTGTATGGTAAATCGAACTTTGCTGTACCTTAATTGGTACATGTGACAATAAACTGACCTAGACATTGAAACCTTAAAACTGATGCGCCATCATATATGATGTGGAACCTTTGTAAGGTTAACCACCGCCCCTGGACACTGGAATATCCAGCACAGAGCCCCTTGACATGGCCTCCGAGAATGTCAAAGTACGTTTTGAACTGTACAGCATTGGGTTCTGCTTTTAACTAAACTGCGGAGTGCAAGATGAACTAATTTGAACTGACCTTTGCGTTTATTTTTGTTTTTGTTATTTAAAAATATATATCTTAATTTATTTATTATTGACACCAAAAATAGATGTATTCAATTATTTACAAGACTATTTACAATACTAAACACCTTTGTTGCGGCAGTGAGTGTATTCAGTCTGCATCATGCCCTGTGTTAGGCCATGACTCAGGAAACATTTTGGTGCATGAAAGAATTCCAGCAAGATTAGAGTTTCCCCGCATTAAAGCTGAGCAGGAAGCAATTTCCTTGTGGCAGCACTGTACATTTGGATTGGATTTAATCTTGAATCTGGTACATAGACTTGTGGCGTCGACGGCACATTACACACCTCAGTCCTGACAATTATTCAGCAGGAGAACTATTCCAGATCAGCGCAGTGTATCTGATTATACTGCTGGCATTCGCAAGTGAAAGCAAGTCATTTTTACTTTCTGTCTGCCTTCGACTTCAAAGGGCAGCGATGCAGCTTTACAGCACAGAGCAATTATATTTTTTATTGCACAGGAAATATCACTGAAATGTTGGCTCAGCAGTCAATGCAAAAGCCAATATCAGCCCTGTAACCTCTGCGGCCTCTCGGTTAGGGATTAAGAGTTGGCCCATCATTCGCCAAGTCTGCAGATTCCAACATGGTGGTAGTGAAACAATGTAAAATTGCATCACAGATTATAAAGTTTGACTGGAAGTAATTCAACTACGCATAATGAGGCCTCCGCTCTTTGATGTGGGACCACTGCGGCCCTGAATCAAATACACAAGGAGTTTTGCATTTACAGATCCTTGACTACAAGGCACAACCGTTGCAGAAGTGAATGCTGTAAACTTAATTCTCTTGTGTGTCCAAAGTTCTCCAGAGCAGGAAATTGGTTTAATTGCAAAATTATTATATTTATAGGTGAAACATAAGGGCTGCAATGTTGCTTTAAGGAAGCTTTGAGCCCAGATGGTAATTGAGCTCACATCCTCCGTGCTTGATGGATGTACAAAGAATGCCTCATAATTAAGAAAATGTGACTCTTAATCCCTGGTATTAAACTTGTATCATGTAACTAAGTCTGAACAGTCACAAGTATCGCTCGCAATTACTGTATGTTTTCTACAATAAACATGAGAATCTGACCTTTACCACCGCGGGAACATATAATTTGGGAGTGGGAAGGAAATGCCTTTTGCAACTTACACTGTCAAACGAAGAAATATCTCCATGTTAAGATTCTCCCCTACATCGGATAGCTGAGGCAGAGTGACTGTATGTTGATGGATTGTCAACGTTCACCCAATTAATCTAAAAACATGCGCTACTTCTGGTCATCTCCTGCAAGGATTGTATTTCTAATTTCACACTCTGCAGAGCAAATCTCTTTGTAAAGTTATTTTTCAACAGCAGCTCCACCTGTCCATCCCATCAAGGAGGACAGCAGGGATGTGTGACCCCCATGGCCTGGCCTCGGGCACTGATCAATAAACCATGTCGGGCCTGGTAGCAGTAAGGCTGCTCCAACGCATGACTGCAGTCAAGATACTTCCTCACCAGACACTCAGCTCAGGAAAGTATAAACCAATGTGTGTTACACTATGGGGCCGGGTCTGGCAGTGCCCTTTCCTCATTCAGCAGAGGCTGACCTGTTCCAGCAATGACTCCCACAGCAGAGTCATCCATTGATAAAGTCACGGAGGCAAAGTGTCACAACACGCAAAACATGCCCCTTGGCCCAACTTGACCATGCCAACCAAGGTGCTCTGTCTAGGCTAGTCTCAGCTGCCTGCATTTGGCCCATTGCCCTCTAAACCTTTCCTATCCATAAATGATCGTGCTTATGTTGGGGAGGTTGAGGAGAACAATGGTAGGGGATTGAACAATAGTTAGGAATGGTGGCTCAGGCAATGGCCAAAATTGGTTTCAGTGTTAGCGGTTAATTTGGTTGATAATTTGAGAGGTGAAACTAGAACAGTTTCCAAATCCAATATTGATTACCTTCTTCTTATCGAGTCCACATCACAAGATTAGAAATTGTTCAGCCAGAGCTGAACACACTCCTCGGCATTTGTATACAATGGCGTCTTGCGCTTCTTGTGCTTCTTGTGCTTTTTGTTCGTGGTGGTGGAAAGATTGGTGGAAACAGGGCCACGACATGAACGCTCTTTCCTTCACCCCATTGATTACCTTAGCTTGGTAGACGTCCATTTTCCAGATTCTTTATCCCTTATTAGTTTGGGTTTTTATCTAGATTTTTGTCTCTCACAAATGGTAACAGGTCTCTAGATGAGTTAGAGAGTATTAACAAAGCATTAGCACAAACTGACCCAAACTGGGGTCTTATATATCAGCTGCTCTGTGGATCTATACTAGCAAGGTGTTTATCAGCTTTTGTTGGTTCATTTGGTCTTGTACCATATGAATCTATTGACCTACTAAATAGATACTAACAAGATGGGTGGCACGGTGGCCTAGCAGTAGAGCTAAAGCCTTACATCGCCAGAGACCTGGGTTCAATCCTGACTACCGGTGCTTATCTGTTCAGAGTTTGTACGTTCTCCCCGTGACCTGCGTGGGTTTTCTCCGAGATCTTTTGTTTCTTCCCACACTCCAAAGATGTACAGGTTTGTAGGTTGATAGGCTTGGTGTAAATATAAAAATTGTCCCTAGTGTGTGTAGGGTAGTGTTAATGTGCGGGGATCACTGGTCAGTGCGGACTCGGTGGACCAAAGGGTCTATTTCCATGTTGTATCTCTAAACTGAACTAAACTAAGGTGTTTACGGCTGGCATAGTAGCGCAGCTGGTTAAGTGCAAGAGACTCGGATTCAATCTGTCTGGGTGGAGTTTGCATGTTCTCCCTGGATTTCTCTGCGTGGGTTTCCTCCAAGTGCTAGGTTCATTGGTTTCAGTAAATTGTCCCTAATGTTTAGTAGTGGATGAGAAACATAGAACTTGTGTGAATGGGGATATTGATGGTTGGGATGGACTTGATGGGCTGAAGGGCCTGTTTCCATGCTGCATCTCTAAACTGAACTAAACCCACAGAGAAAACGCTCTTGTCCAGACCACTGCATGCTCTCCTCATGGACAAATACCCACCCCCCTCAGACAACACTCTGACCAGACTGAGCAGTATATGGTGCACGCATCTCTATCTCGAAACACCGACCAGCGGAAATTAACCATCACACAGTAGAACTGGAAGATTAATGATAACTCTGTTTCAATATTAAAGTTGTAGTGAAATCCCACTCAAATAAGAAGAAACCCACCCTCCAACCTCAGACCATTTGTTGCAAGAACACAGGCATAGCTCTGAAAGGGTTAATAGATTGAAACCAGAGATTCCACATACCAAATTGGCAAAGTTCATCTTAGGATACAACTTTTATCAGGCACTGCTTACATTCCAAGTTAGGGTAGATAAGCTTGTTGTTGACAGAGCAAAGTATTAGGTCTTTTCATATTTTAAAGCAAGAAATGATTTGAAGACGCTTATATTTATTTGTAGCCTCTTAATATGAAGACATGTTTGTACTTAGGAAGAATGTTATGAATTAATTGCATTAGTTTTAATTTATGGTAAAGGTGCAGATATTTTCAGCATGTTAGTTAGGCCCATTCACTAAACATCAACAGATCAGATGAGTGGTATTATTTTCCAAGCCAATTAATCTACAAACCTTTACGTCTTTGGAGTGTGGGAGGAAGCCGAAGATTTCGGAGAAAACTCACGCAGGTCACGGGGAGAACGTACAAACTCCGTACAGACAGCACCCATAGTCAGGATCGAACCCGGGTCCCTGGCGCTGTAAAGCAGTAGCTCTACCACTGCGCCACCCACGATCTTCAGGTTAATTGCATAATGTGTGACTATTCCCATTTATGGCTTTAGCTGACCATGAGCCCCTGAATTTTGTTTAAGTTGTCCTCAATAGTCTGTGGCATTTTCCTTATTTACAAAGTTTCAATATTGTTTCCGCAGTAACCACAATACTTACATTTCCTGGTGGTTCGTGGCACAAGCTGGACTTTGCAATGTTTCTTCACTGGTTCCTACTTGATCTCCAGATACTGCTGATGAGATCTTGTCCTTGTGAGATGTTTGGTGGCCTGAAGCAGAAGATCAATGGAGTGATAGCTGGCAATCTAATCAACAGTCCCAAACTACTATCTACCTCTGTGGTGACTCTCAGACTACCTTTGATCTGACTGTGCTGGCTTTACCCCGCTCTAAACATTATTTCCTTATCATATATCCATACTCTATGGATGACTCGATTGTAATCGCGTATTGTCTTTCCGCTGACTGGTTAGCACGCAACAAAAAGCTTTTCACTGTACCTCGGTACGTGTGACAATAAACTAAACTGAAACTAATCTAAACTAATGTTCAACCTGCATGTAATCAGAGATGCAGAAATGATTATATTGTATTTTCCTTCTTTGAGGGTGATTCTCATATTGGGTTAGAACTTTTATTGGCAAAGCATTTAAAGATGATTGGCAAGCTGCAGGAGCAAACTGAACCTGTCAGACCCAATGAAAGCAAATTTCAGTTGAGAAATTCCAAACCAGTGCTTTTCCATAGATTGGGACTTGCCTTTGATTTACACTGAAGATAGACATAACTCAGCGGGACAGGCAGCATCTCTGGAGAGAAGGAATGGGTGATGTTTCGGGTCGAGACCCTTCTTCAGACCTCTTTGGTTTGCTTTGCCTTTATTCACTGGTTTGCAGGACAGTAATTATTACATTCTTCAACTAACTGAAGCAGTACCTTGGACAGGCGCAAAACCCTGGAGTAACTCTGTGGGTCAAACAGCATCTCTGGAGAAAAGGAAAAGGTGACGTCTGAAAAGGATCTCGACCCGAAACGTCACCCATTTCTTTTCTCCAGAGATGCTGACTGACCCGCTGAGATACTCCAGCGTTTTGTGTCCATCTTCAGTTTAAACCAGCATCTGCAGTTCCTTCCTACACACTGCCTCAGATGCCTTGTGTGAACGATGTGAAAAATATTTCCATGTTTTTGGAGGTGATTTCTATTCTTCTCCTCGACATTAACATTTTTCTTCTTGTCAAAAATGAATCAGGATTGTTATCTGCTTTTAAAAATAACAAAGCCTGTCACATTAAGACAAGCACAAACTCCTGGAGTAACTCAACGGATCAGGCAGCATCTCTGGACGTCTTCAGGCTGAGAGTCAGGGAAAAGGGAAACGAGAGTAATGAAAAGGTGCAGAGAACAATTGAATGACCAGGAGGAATCACAGAGGGGGTGCAGCGAGAAAGAGTATGGTAGAACTCCCATTGGAGAGAGAAAGAGAACTTCTTGAGGAAGGACATCTTAATTTGAGGAAGGACATCAATGGTGTCCTTCCTCAACGTGGTTGGCCTGACCGTCGCTCCGGACTGCCTGCTGGCGCGGCACCATATTTCCTCGTTCGCGACGAACTGGTGCTTCACGCCGGCGTGGTGGCAAAGGGTCACAAAGTCGTGGTGCCTGCCGCACTCCGGGATCACTATTTCCAGACTGCTCACAGCGGCCACCCTGGGGTGGAAGCTACCCTCTCCCATGCCCAAAGCCAATTCTACTGGCCTGGCATGGCTCAGGACATCCGTGACAGGGTCTCCGCCTGCGCTGCCTGCAACACCCTGCACCCCCATCAGCAGCGCCAGCCTCTCCTGCAGCCGCCGGCTCCAGAGCTCCCATGGATGGCCGTTGCCACCGACCTCTTTGAGTGGCGCGGAAAGCACTTCCTGGTCCTGGTGGACTCGTATTCCAGCTGGTTCGAGGTCGACCAGCTGACCTCCATCACCTCTGCTGCCGTCATCGGGAAACTTCGCCGTCACTTTTCCACCTTCGGCTCCCCGGTGACCCTCCGGTCCGACAACGGCAGCCAGTTCTCCAGCGACGAGTTCAAGACCTTTGCTGCCCGTTGGAACTTTCACCACATCACCAGCAGCCCCGAGTTTCCTCAGAGCAACGGACTTGCTGAGCGGGCCGTTCGTAGTGCCAAGGAGCTGCTGGAACACTGCCGCCTGTTCCGTGCCGATTTCCACCTTGCCCTGCTTAACCTCCGCAACATTTCCCGCGACCCTGCGCTCGGTTCCCCTGCCCAACGCCTCATGTCTCGCACCACCAGACCTCCCCTGCCGGTTTCCCAGCAGTCCCTCAAGCCCTCTGTACAAAATCCTGCCACTGTCACTGAGCGCATTGCCAAAAAACAGGACACCCAGAAGCGCTCTTTTGACAAATCTGCCCGCCTACTTCCACGTCTGCTCCCAGGGCAGGTTGTCCGGATGCAATCCCCCACTGGCCACTACCGCCTGGCAGTCGTAGTCGGAGACGCCGGTTCTCCGCGCTCCTATTTCGTCGACTACGAGGGGGCTATCTACCGTCGCTCCCGCCAGCACTTACTCCTTGTGAATGAGCCCGCTCCGCCTCCCGCGGATCCTTCTCACCCCCCCATCTCTTCCAGACCTCCCGTGGCCCCTCAGGCCCCGTCTACGCCTCGCATGCCACGCACCCTCCCCTCACAACTGTCCGCCCGTTCCCCTGCCTCGCCTGTCAAGCCAGCATCGCCCGCAAAACCTCCCTCCCCTGCCAAGCCTGTCTCTCCACCCGCAGCCCCGCATTCTCCTCCGCCCGCCTCTCCTGCCCATCCCCCGGCTGCCGTCCCTTCTGTTCCCGACGATGAGGAGGAGGGCGGTTTACGCACCCGCTCTGGCCGCCTGGTCAGGCCGCCTGTCCGCTACGGGGAATTCGCATAGTGTTGTACTGTTGCCGGTGCGGTTGGTGTTCGTAGCGTATGAGCCGTGGTCACTCTGTATAGTACCTGCCATGCTTTTGTTTCCCAGAGGAAGGATGTAGATCAGTGCATGTTCCTTTAACCATAGTGACCTCCCGTATTACTAACCACTCCCCATTGTCTCCAGTATAATTGTAGTGTCCCCACCTCTAGCTCGCTCTCTAGCTCCAGTGATGACCACGGACAGCTACAGCATAGTGATTAACAGTGACCTAATAAATAGTTATAGTAAAAGACTTGTGTGTGTGCAGTAAGTCCTTTTTACACTTGTGATTGAGGCAGTGCAGCGCAGGTTCACAAGATTGATCCCTGGGATGGCGGGACTGTCATATGAGGAAAGATTGAAAAGACTAGCCTTCTATTCACTGGAGTTTAGAAGGATGAGGGGATATCTTATAGAAACATATAAAATTATAAAAGGACTGGACAAGCTAGATGAGGAAAAATGTTCCCAATGTTGGGCGAGTCCAGAACCAGGGGCCACGGTCTTAGAGTAAAGGGGCAGCCATTTAAGACTAATGTGAGAAAAAACCTTTTCACCTAGAGAGTTGTGAATTTGTGGAATTCCCTGCCACAGAGGGCAGTGGATGCCAAGTCACTGGATGGATTTAAGAGAGAGTTAGATAAAGCTCTAGGGGCTAGTGGAATCAAGGGATATGGGGAGAAGGCAGGCACGGGTTATTGATTGGGGACGATCGGCCATGATCACAATGAATGGCGGTGCTGGCTCGGTGCCGAATGGACTCCTCCTGCACCTATTTTCTATGTTTCTATGTTTCTTCAATAGAAGCATACCTTGAACATAGACACAAAAAGCCAGAATAACAGCGGGATAGGCAGCATCTCTGGAAAGAAGGAATGGGTGACGTTTCAGTTGAGACCCCTCTTCAGCTTTTTGTGTTTATCTTGGGCATAACTTGAGGAGATTTCACAGTGGAGCAGGCAAAATGTGTAGGAAGGAACTGCAGGTGCTGGTGTACACCTCAAGGCCTGTCACATTAAGATCTCTCTTTTCCCAGTATCAATTTTCTAGTTTTTTTTTTAAATTGTGATGTTTGTTGTCACCTTTCCAAGTCAATGTTGGCTCTCTTGCTCTCTTGTGCAATGCCACACTGTTCCTGGAACAGCGGGCATTAGGTGCCTATCTTCACTACACACCATAAAATATGAGAACTGCAGTTATTGGGCTTCTTTCCTCACAGTTTTTACTGCAGAGGATGCAAAGGTCACTGCATAATGCAACGTTGTGGAGTGTTGGAAAAATGAGGGCATGCTGAGTGAATCGCCAGAGTCCTTACAGGGGTCTTATGAGGCTTCAAAGACTTCTGATGTGCAGGGTAGAGGGGGTATTTTTCTTGTGCAATTGATGCTAACGAAGTTGCCAGGGAGAAGCTGATAAAAGCATTAGTCATTTGCATGAATATCTGCACTTTTGGGAGTCAAATGTAGTCTAACATTTCTCCCAAGAGCAATGCAAAAAAAAAAAACATTGACTGTAAGTCAAATGTTCTCCTCTTTGATGATGGAGCAGTGTAGGTTTTAGTTTAAGTTTTAGGGATGCAGCGCGGAAACAGGCCCTTCGGCCCATCGAGTCAGCGCCGACCAGCGATCCCCACATATTAACACTATCCTACACAAACTAGGAACAATTTACACTTGTACCAAACCGATGAACCTACTAACCTGTACGTCTTTGGAGTATGGGAGGAAACCAAAGATCTCGGAGAAAACCCATGCGGTCACGGGGAGAACGTACAAACTCCGTAGAGACAGCACCCGTAGTCGGAATCGAACCCGGGTCTCCAGTGCTGAAAGTGCTGTAAGGCAGCAACACTACCGCTGCACCACCGTGCCACCCGTGAAGCGTGGCAGTGAGCAGCAAACTACCCTGCCGACATGCTCACTCAAGTATCCCGAGTCAACTTCAATGTGACCCTGACTTTAATTTTGAGGCCAACACAGGCACGTGTGTGAGTTTGTTTTTAAAGGTTTCAGAAGTCAATCATTTTATATGACTCCTGCAGAAATGATCAGTGGAGGATGAAGCCTGATGGAGGAAGTTTCTAATGCTGCCTTCTTTGTAAGGAGTCCTCCTCCAATTTTTTTGCTGATTTTGCATCTGAAAACGTGGAAGTGCTTCTTTCTTTCTGGCATTCCTGGTGGGAAATTTGAGGAGGATACACATTGAAACCTCATGGAGGGGATTCATTTTGCAGATACATGGAAACAGGCTCTTCAGCTCATTGAGTCCACAATGACCATGACCGTCCATTCACGTTAGTTATAGGTTATCCCACTTTCACATGGGGGTCATTCACAGAAACCAAATAGCCTACATATCTGCATGTCTATGGGACGTGGGAGGAAACTGGAGCACCCAGAGGAAACCCATGCGATCACTGGGAGAACGTGCAAACTCCACCCAGACAGCGCCTGAGGTCATGATGGAGCCTGGGCCCCTGGCGCTATGACTGGGAACTGACAACTGAAGGCGTGACTGGGAACTGAATTTGGGCCTATCGACTTGATGTTTGTTTTTCAGTGACATCTGGAGGATTGTGTCTCCCCACTGAACTCAGATTCAGTTTCAGGGTCCTGCACTGTTGAAAGATGGCTTTTGGGAGAGTGAAAAGTGCCCCATCACCATCAAGACCAACGTGATGGAAACTCTGACAAGAAGTGAATGGGGGACATGACACTGCTACTGACACATTTGGACAAGCTGAACGCTGGACAAACAGCTCCAGACCAGATGGAAGCCATGCATCAAATGCACATACAGGATTAACAGCTGGTGTTAACTCTCACACAAAAATGTGTAAAATTGATTAACTCCACACTAATTCAACCTTCATCCACAAATATTTGTTTCATCTGGTGTTTTGCAAGGGTATATCTGGGTGTAACATCTTTTGGTGACATTTTGGACACATTGATTACAACATTGTTGCACCGGTTTTGTTTTTCAATGGAGTTTGATAGGTTCCCATTTCACACATTTTTTGGATGTTATTCAGCTGGTTTAAGAATCCACTTGAGAAACCCCGAATTTCAGGTCTGGAGTTTATTTGGGGGGGATTTCTTGTCCTGCTGCAAGAATGGACTTAGTTTCACAAATAAGTGAGGACTTTGGATATAAACAGCAAATACAACTCTTTTTCACATAGATTTCACTAGGAGGTCCCTGCTCTTGGGTACAGCCATAATTGGCTGGACTATAGTTCCCAACATTTTTTGGGAACCAGGCTTGAGTAGGCCAATCTGGCACTACCAATATGCCTATGGCTTAGTCTTGCTTGATTTTGGTCAAGCATCGGTTTGTGAGACAAATTGGCGGAAAGCATACATAAACATTCCTCCCCAATTGAGGAAGAAAGTATCTACTGCCTTTGCTCCTGGATCCAGCTCGCAGGACACAAACAGTGGCTTGCAAAAGTATTCATACCCCTTGAACTTTTCCATATTTAGTCACGTTACAACCACAAACGTAAATGTATTTTATTGGGATTTTATGTGATAGACCAACACAAAGCGGTGCATAATTGTGAAGTGGAAGGAAAATGATATATGGTTTTCAAATATTTTTACAAATAAAAAAATGAAAAGTGTGGCGTGCAAAAGTATTCAGCCCCCCTGAGTCAATACTTTGTAGAACCACCTTTCGCTGCAATTACAGCTGCAAGTCTTTTTGGGGTATGCCGCACTTTTCAGTTTTTTATTTGTAAAAAAATTTGAAAACCATGTATCATTTTCCTTCCACTTCACAATTATGCACCACTTTGTGTTGGTCTATCACATAAAATCCCAATAAAATACATTTACGTTTGTGGTTGTAACGTGACAAAATGTGGAAAAGTTCAAGGGGTATGAAAACTTTTGCAAGCCATTGGATCTGGGTAACTGATGGTTTAGTCTTGATGCAAAAAGATCAATATCTGGTATGCCAAATCATGTAGTTATTTCATCAAATACTGCCTGATTCAACATCCATTCTGTGGTGTTGTTAAACATTCGTGATCCAGCATCTGTCACCGTGTTATATCTACCTCGTAGATAGACCGCTGTTACCCAAATATTCCTCTCGATCCACCAGTGCCAAATGAGGTTCGACAATCTGTCGTAAGATACAGATTTTACACCACCCTTGTGATTGACCTATGCCACCGCAGTGGTGTTATCAATCTGAATTTGAACAAGCACCAGTTGCATGTTGCTACAGAAAACCTTGTCCATATTGGGCCCCCAACAATTCTGGGTAATTGATTCCATGTGTTGGGGAATTACAGACTCCTGCTCATTCCATCTGCCCCCACAGCTCTAGACTGTGTTTGTGACTCCCCATCCTTAGCCACTTTCATAGGTCTGAAGAACCCCCGATGGCTTTCGAGCAAAATTTCCCTTGAGCTGTCTCACATTTGTTATCCACCATAGTTATTCAACAATGGGCTCTGCTGGCAATCGCTAGTTTTGGAAGCCCATGGAATCTGAGTGTCTCGTTCCTTTGCTCGCTGTAAGTTCTGGTAATGCAAAGGCCCGTTACGTACTGCTGGAAATGCAGCTACTATTTGCCAATTACACTCGCTGTTTGCCTGATAGATGGCTAGTATTTGACTATCAGGTCATAGCAAGCTTACTTAAATCTTGTTGTTTGCCCCTAGGCAAAGTCACCAACATATTTACTGTTTTTGATAGTAAATTCTAGGTAATCAATTACCCTTGTAGGTGTAGAGAAAAGGTCGGGTTCTCCGTGCGGGGGAAAGATTTTTTTAAGTTTTAAACAAGAACACAAGAGTAAAATTACCAACATGTAACTGGTCCACAATCTCATGTTTCAGTAAAGCCAGACCCACCTACCTCCATGGCTACCGGTGGTCTTGTGGTAAGCCCAAAGGCCCCTGATGCATGTTCCCTTTCTCTCCTTGATTGGGAGTAGGACTGGTAGGGAGTGTGGATTCCATGTTTCTACTGACCTCTGCTTGGGTCTTGGTCTGAAAACCTCATCATACTGAACCTGCCTTGTAGGACAATCTGGTCATAATTCTGAGTCTGCCTTGAAAGACGACTCTGATCATATTTCCGTGCCCAGCTTTCAAGCTACCACCGGCTTCAGTGAACCGCTTACCCCCTATGGAGGTGTGGGGTGTGTTGCCGCCTACTGATTAAGTTTTGTTTGTCGTCGGTACCTTGATTGGTCCGACAGCTTTTGCTTCCTTCTTCTGGTCTTACCTGAAGAGAGGATTCGGCAGCTGATTTCTCCAAAGTCACCCTGATAGCGCTGTTCCCTTGCCGGCATTTGTAGCGTGCGGATATTCATACTTTAAATTCGAGATCAGTTACCTACTGATCACTCACACTCCCCTCCACTGAGAGTGAGATTTGTAGGCAGCCCTGAAAACAGGTGCTGCCGCAGGCCCCTGAGGATACCTGCGCTGACATGGCCCCTCCAACGGACTTAAATGAGGTTCTTGCTTTGGATCAGCCTTAAACTGACCGTGAATGCTCTTCTCCTCAGAGCAGGAGACATTCCATTAGGGAAGCACTCGGTGGAACCTGGACGATTGCAGAAGTACTTATTTTCTTTTGTTTGTATGGAAGCTTATTATTCATTTTATGTAAAGCACATTGGTGTCAATGTGAGTTGACTTAGTACTATATAAGTAAAACTTACTTACTACTTCCTTTCTTCTGCTTGTCCCTGGGAAGGTTCCCCCCCTCCCCTGCTTTTATACTCTGATTCAGAGTGGCTTCTTCCATATGTACTTCCCCCTCCAATGGGGAAGACATTGGACTGTCCCATGTGTGAGGCTCCCGGCAAGGCCTGCTGTAAGCCCGTGCTGATACAGCTCCCTCCTTTGGAGCAGATCATTGGTGGAGCAACTTCTCCATACGTTGCTCCATGTGGGAGAAGTCGTCCTCAGACGCTCTCCGTTGAGGGAGGATATCCCTCTTCCCCGGACTCATCTGAGTCAACGGGTTTGTTTGACTTGCGGGTGGTTTACGTACTGCAGGACCACCAACGGAGCTCCCCCTCCTGCACGAAGTCTCCTGCCGGTTCTGCTGCCGGCGCTAATGTCGGGAACAAGACCGTCGCCCGCTACTGGAAATGCTGCGGTCTTCGGCAGCCGACTTCCCCGCGGACCGTCTCCTCAACATCTGGGCTCTGAAACTACAAAAAGCTTCAAGCCCGAAAGATAGCAGGTAGGTAATTCAACTTTCCTTACCTGCCCATCCCGACGGCTGGGAGGACACAGTGCCTGCCAGTCCGTCGTGCGTGTTGCGTTCAGACGTAATGACGCGCACGCAGACGGACGGCCCTTCTTCACGTAGTCACTCACGTGACTCCGAAATAAAATTAGCAAAGCTGTATCATGTGTTTCCTCCTGTGAAGGAAGGAATCGCATATGCTGCTTTAAACTGAACATACTGTAGACACAAGATGCTGGAGTCACTCAGCGGGACAGGCAGCATCTCTGGAGAGAAGGAATGGGTGACGTTTCGGGTCGAGACCCTTCTTCATTCTGTGAAACAGCGTTGATTTTGAGAGATGGGAACTAATCTAAAATCTATCCACGATCTTAACTGTTGAGGACTATAATGATCTCTCTTTGAATCTGAGCAAGACAAAAACCTCCCACTTTACCATCCGCTTTTGCCCTTTCCAAGAGCCCTATTCTCATAGCATTGTGAGGTCATTTATAATGGGTCTAGACTGATTCTCAGACCATTTCCATCAATCCCTTCTCACACTTATCTCTCTGTAACTTGGGGGAAACAAAAACCAGATTAGGCCCACTGACTACCGAAGTATTCCAGCACTTTGTTTTCTTAATTCTTTTGTAAACCAGCATCTGCAGTTCCTTGATTCCACAAAACAAGTAGGACTGGTTTCTGGTCTAAATGACAATGGGGAATGATGATGGTCTAAAATGTATGAGGTTTGAAGGGCAGGAACATTCACCACAAGCATTCTTCTCATGATGAACTAATGCTATTAGTAGTAAGGTAATCATTGCACCTTTTTACAAGAGCACAATAAACATCCTGATGTTGCTCACCTAATAGCACCCTTCAATAATCTCTTTGGAGACTTCCAAGGATGAAACAGTAAAAGGGCATTGAGTAAACAATGATTATGATTAGTTCAATAATCTTATATGATAAAGGAATCATAAACGTCCTGGAGTCAGGAGAGCCAGCTTTCCACTATACTCTGACATCCTCATGAATGAATAAATGGGGCTGTCACCACTCACAATGGAGCATTCCTTCAGTATTGCATTGGGCGTCAGCCAAGATGCGGAGCACAAGTCCTAAAGGGCAATTATAAGCCATAATGTGTCGTGTGAACAAAACTACACTTAAAACCCAACTCCTCAATGCAGTCATTTACTTCAGACTTTAGACTTTAGAGATACAGTGCGGAAACCACCAAGTCCGTGCCGACCAGCGATCACCCTGTACACTAGCACTATCCTACACACTAAGGACTTCTTACAATTTTTACCAAAGCACAGTTAACCTACAAACCTATACGTCTTTAATTTACTTAAAAATATTGCTAATGCTGCAAAATGATAGGCGATACTTTTAGACCATCACCTCTAATTCCTAAATTCCTTATTTTGAAGTTTTACAAAGGAATGGGTCTCTCAAAGATTTGAAAATCCTTCTTAGAATTAACTTTTTAACTGCAAAATGGCACACTTAGAATAACTGAAAGATGAAAGAAATTGCAGCGAATTGTGGATGCATTCCAGACGGACGATCAAACAAACCAACCTCCCTTCTATTGACTCCATTTATACCTCACGCTGACTCGGCAAGGCCAGCAGCATCATCAAGTACATACAATCGCACCCTGGTTACACCCTCTTCTCCACTGTCCCATCAGGCAAAAGGTATAAAAATGTGAAAACGAACACCTCCAGATTCAGGGACAGTTTCTTCCCAGCTGTGATCAGGCAACTGAATCATCCCACCACAACCAGACAGCAGTGCTGAACTACTATCTACCTCTTTCATGACCCTCGGACTATCCTTGATCAGACTTTGATTGGCCTTTTGATTGGCCTTGATTGGCCTTGCACTGAACGTTATTCCCTTATCATGTATCTACACACTGTAAATGTCTCGGATGTAAGTAAGTAAGTAAGTAAGTAAGTAAGTAAGGTTATTGGCCAAGTATTCACATACAATGAATTTGCCTTGGTGCTCCGCCCACAAGTAACATCATGACATACAGTGACAGTTCCCGAATAACGCAGAAAACACTAAACATTAATAATAATAAAACATTAATGATAAAACACCATTGATCACCATTGATACACATGATATAATCTTGTATTGTCATTCCGCTGACTGGTTAGCACGCAACAAAAAACCTTTCACTGTACCTCGGTACACTTGACAATAAACTGAACTGAACAGAACTGAGTTTAATTTGGGAGCGTAATCAGAATGTGCTTCTTTAACAGATGGTGGGCTGAAAGTCAAACTTACATATTTGTTCTCCACACAAGAAGAACACTAAAGCTTTGCTTCATCATTATCCTATGGCTCTGCAAGATGGAGGGTTTTGAACAGTTAGTGTATAACCGTTGCTGAAAGTTTTGGTTGCCTCTTGAGTCAGCATTACAGGCCTGAGGACAAGGGTACGTCAGACATTTTCCATTAATCTTGTCCATCATGTTAAAGCCATGCTTCTTTTGATGCATAAACTTAATTGTGCCCTGGGTTATGGCAAGAGTTATTGTAAATAATAATTGATATTATTTAATTTTAAAAATTACATTAAAATGCATCAAACTTGCACACACACACACACAAAGTAAATATAATGATATGCAGCTATAATTATTTCATGTGATTCATTTTTAGTCCCAGAAATGTTTTATAATAAGCTAATTAAGCCGTCTATGCGCAGGCATTGACCTTGAATTTAGAAACTAAAATGGAGGAAATGCCAACAATTTAGCAAGATCATTTTCTTAATCAGTACTTTTGAGCTCCCTAAGTAAAGGTGGCATTACAAAATTCCTCTAAAATTGAAAACTTATTATTTTGACAATTAATTCCCCTTTGCTAACTTTACATGATGTATTTTGCTAACATTGTGTCTTTCTTGATGGAAAAACTTAGGGAAATCTGACGGGGCTAGTGCACCATCAACCCTTTGCTAGTGATTAAAAACTAAGCCTTTCAAAGCTCACATGAAGTCTTCATTTTAACATTATTCCCAATTGTTATGCTTGACATGGGTTAAAGATCGCCCCATGACACCAAGCATGCTTCATTTCCTTTGCTTTGCATCACGGCAACATAATCAAATTTTAAAATAAATTTTGGAAGGGAATTAGGATTAGGAACAGCCATTTACAAGTCGCTAGAAGTGCATCGAGATCTTGAAAAGGACACATGGAGGGCACATGCTAACATTTGTGGGGTGAATAATGTGGAATGACTATTTGGTGTTCGCATGCATGCAGGGAATGTCTGATAAGAGATGCAGAATGACAGATCAAGTTGTAGATCTACATCTCAAGCTGGCGTGGCGCCACTGTTAGTCCACTACTTCCAAGATGGTGTCCAACCTAGGCGACTATTTGCGTGCTGGCCGCAGAAGCAGATCTGCAATCACATATGACAATCGCTCCGCACACTTAAATCTCTATTCCTACAGCAACATTTCGTACTTTAACTATGGTATGAGAGGGTTCATGAGAATGTTGCCAGAACTTGAGGGCCTGAACTGTAAGGAGGGGTTCGGCAGGCTAGGATATTTGTCACAGAGGGTTTTGGGCATGTGGAATGATCTCCCAGAGTAGGTAGTTGAGGCAGGTAACATAACATAATTTAAAAGGCTTTTGGATGAGTACATGAATAGGAAAGGTTTAGAGGGATATGGGCCAAATGTGGGAAGGTAGGACTAGCATAGATGGGGCATCGTGGTTGGCATGGGAAAGTTGGGCCAAAGGGCCTCGCTATCTACGTTTACATTGGCAACAACAATAAATCAACCATGCATATGTAACTATTCACTGGTTCCTTCATCCATGTGATGGTCCCCTGCCTCTGCCCTACGTACGTTACTCCTAGACTGTCTTATCACACATTCGCAAACACATGCAATCGGCAAAGAGTCTGAGTTTTAGTTTTAAAGTTACAATGCAGAAACAGGCCCAGAAACTGAAGACCTTGGGGAAAACCTACACAGTCAAGGGATGAACATACAAACGCCGTACAGACAGCACCCGTAGTCAGGATCGAACCCAGGTCTCGGTCCCTGCAAGCGCTGTAAGGCAGCAACTCTACTACTGCACCACCGTCTGTCCTCAAAAGTTGCATTTTGCAAGCCATATTCCTAAAAGGAATATATCCTGTCTGAAGAAGGGTCTCGACCTGAACAGTCACCTACATCTTTTCTCCAGAGATGCTGTCTGACCCGTTGAGTTACGCCAGCGTTTTGTGTCTATCGTCCTAAAACTAAATATTGTCAGTGGAGAGGTTTTCCAAGTGAAAATATCAAAGCAAAATTTCTACTTGTCTTTTTTTTGGGTTTCGATTTCAATTATTAGCTAAAGTGGAAAAGTTCAACCAAAGTGTAATATGAGAAGTGCTTTTCCATTGGCTGAATGTCACCGTGGCGATGAATTATTAAGTATCTGACAATTTTCAACGTGAACTGAAGGTATTTGTAGCATCTCTCTGTCTGCCTTCCGCTGTTGTGCAAGGCATTAAGACTCCCTAGTTAAAGAGAACTGATTAGTTTTCATTTTTCCTTACTAGTGACTGACAGTCAGATGTGTAGTTGGCTTTGCTTGATTTCCCTAAGGAGCGGAATAGGGAATTTCTCACCGCATGCAATTTACGTTGTTCATGTTTTGTACCTCAATCAGAAGGAATTTTTAGATCATACAGGTAGATATCAGGCAGAAAGTACAGAAACGTGAAAGTGTGAACCAACAGACTTGGTAACAGTTTCTTCCCCTCTGTTGTCAGGCTTTCGAAAGCCTTTTCCATACCTTAGGGTACTGTCCGATTCACCTCTACCCCATTGTGGACATTGGACTTGGTCTATGGAACTGATGCAATACAATGCTGGGAATTCCATTCTGCACTCTGTATCTTCCCTTTTGCTGTATCCATTCAGTTTGATTTGATCGTATTAACGTATAGTATATCTGATTTGTGTAGGAAGGAACTGCAGATGCTGGTTTACACTGAAGAAAGACATAAAAGGCTGCAGTAACTCAGCGGGACAGGCAGCATCTCTGGAGAGAAGGAATGGGTGACGTTTTGGGTTGAGACCCTTCTTTAGGCTGAGCATCAGGGGAGAGGGAGTTATAGAGATAAGGAACAGTAAGAGATCAAAAGAGATGCAGATCAAGGAAAATGTAGAATAGACCTTTGTTAGCTCGGAGAAGGTGGCAACAAAGCAAACAGAGATACAATGTGATCAGAGAGACAGTCAGACTAGTCAGAGAACTGGGTAGGGGGTGGGATGGAGAGAGAGGAAAAACAAGGATTACTTGAAGTTAGAGAAGTCAATATTCATACCGCTGGTGTGTAAGTTGCCTAAGCGAAAAACGAGGTGCTGTTCCTCCAATCTGCATTGGGCCTCACTATGACAATGAAGGACAGAAAGCCTTTACCCTTTGGTCTACTACCCTCTTTCGACCTTTTAATCTCCCCTTTACACCCCCCTTACCTAGACTAACCTCTCCCTTTCTGAACACACAGCCCTCTGCTCACTTTGCAGTGACCCCGATATTATCATCAAACTCACTGACAAGGGAAGTGCCGAGGTAGTCTGGCGCGCTGACCTCTACCTCACTGAGGCCAGGTGACACCTCTCAGACTCCTCCTCCTACTTATCCTTGGACCATGATCCCACAGATGAGACACATAATCCTCCAACATTTTTGCCACCTCCAACGGGATCTCACCACGAAACCACATCTTCCTATTTCCACCCTTTGCTCTTTCAGCAGAGACCGTTTCCTCCTCAACTCCCTGGTCAACTCGTCCCTTCCCACCCAAACCACGCCCTCCCCAGGTCCTTTCCCCTGCAACCGCAGGAGATGCAACACCTGTCCCTTTACCTCCCCCATCAACTCCATCCAAACTGTCTTTTCAGATGAGGCAGAGATTCACTTGCACCTCCTCCAACCTCATCTACTGTATCCGCTGTTCCAGGTGTTGACTCCTATATATCGGCGAGACCAAGCGCAGGCTCGGCGATCGTTTCACTGAACACCTCCGCTCCGTTTGTCTTAACCTACCTGATCTCCCGGTTGCTAAATACTTTAACTCCCCCTCCCATTCCCACACTGTCCTTTCTGTCCTGGGCCTCCTCCATTGTCACACCCCAGCGGTATGGACATTGACTTCTCTAACTTCAAGTAACCCTTGTTTTCCCTTTCCCTCCATCCCTCCCCATTTCCAGTTCTCCTACCAGACTGACCGACCCTCTGAATACGTTGTGAAAGATTCATGATCTGTGGGTCCACTGGCATAACCCTAGTGTGGGGTCTTCCCTCGCTACCTCTGAGAACATACTTGCAGAGTGTGCGACATTTTTGAATCTTGGTATCCCAGCTATGATAGCATCAGTCTGAGATGGTACAGCAGCAATCTGTTTTCCATCAAACATGCCACTGTTGGATCCACAACTGTTTTTCTATTGGGTCTCTATTCCATGGAGTGTAGGAGGAAGAGTGGAGATCTTAGAGGTATACAAAGTCACGAGAGGAATAGATTGGGTAGATGCACAGTTTTTACCCAGATTAGAGGAATCGAGGACCAGAGGACATAGGTTCAAGGTGAAGGGGAAAAGATTTAATAGGAATCCGAGGGGTAACTTTTCACCCAGAGGGTGGTGGGTGTATGGAACAAGCTGCCAGAGGAAGTAGTTGAGGCTGCGGCTATCCCTTCGTTTAAGAAACAGTTGGACATGTACATGGATAGGACATGTTTGGAGGGTTATTGACCAAGCGCAGGCAAGTGGGACTAGGGTAGCTGGGTCGTTGTTGGCCAGTGTGGGCAAGTTAGGCCGAAGGGCCTGTTCCCACACTGCATCACTGTATGAATCTAAGATAAATATTTAACGTGTCAGATCTGGGACCCTTTGCTGGATCTGAAATGTCAACGCTTTCTCTTTCCACAGAAGCTGCCTGACCTGCCGAGTGTTTCCAATTTTTTCTGATTTTATTTCAGATTTCCAACATTTTTTTTTTTTAAATTTTCAGTGTGCTGTGGCCCCTATTAATAGGTTGGGAAGGTTGGACTGCAAACGCTATAACTTGTAGAAGGGTGAGACTTGAGTTCCTGCATGATCCTTGACAGAGGCATCTAGGCAGGCCTGCAGATGAATTGACACCTTGGTTGCAAATCCATCAGCCGTTCGCCTATAGAATTGCTACGTCCGTCAATGTCGATCTTGTGCTCTCAGCGAGAGAGCTTGTGGTGAACCTTACCCTCTGGGGTCTTGCTACCTGCTCTACACTTCCCCTTGCCCTGGCCACAAGAATTCCACATCAGTGAAACACCACATGCCCACTTCTCCTTTAATCTCACCGCTATATTCATGCACAGTGTCAGAATTTGAGCTTGTGGCTCAGAGTGATGGTGAGATTTTGTTTGCACTCTCTCAGGCTTCTCTTATGACCTGGTCAGGCTGCAGTTCTGAAAGGGGGAACAAACTACGGTGAGATTTTGGTGAGGTAAGATGGTGGGGGATGAGGGTGCAAGGAAAAGGGTGAGGTGAGAGGCTCATATCTACAGCTCTCTGCAGCTTGCAAATCTGTGAATGCTGTAGGTTGAGATGCACGTAACTTGTGCGAAGAAGAATTAGATTTCTAACTAGCAGCATCTCCTGTGCTTTTAGTGCTGCCTCTGGTTGTGGGATTAGTAGTGGTGCCACAGTCTGCTCACTGAGGTGAGTGATGAGGATATACATATCCCATGCTCCCAAGGCAAACATACACACACTAACACATGCAAATGCACACACACACACTCTAACAACTGTACGCACACACTACACACACAAATATACACACACTAACACACGCAATTGTACACACTTATGGGCCTGTCCCACTTAGGCGACTCTTTAGGTGACTGCCAGGGACGTATTTTAATGGACTTCACCTACGACACCTACGACACCTGGCGTACGTCAACCTACGGCAAAAACAATTGTCGCCACTGTCGGCAAAAAAATTTCAACATGTTGAAAAGTTTGTGGCAGTCGCCTCAAGTCGCCCCAAAAATTTCCTCAGTGGGACAAGCCCAGTGTGACACATATATACACGCACACACTAACACACACAAATGTACACACACACACTAACACACACAAAAGTAAACACACACTAACACACACATGTAACACACACATGTACACACACTAACACACACATGTACACACACTAACACACACATGTACACACACTAACACACACACATGTACACACACTAACACACACATGCACACACACTAACACATACATGTACACACATGTACACATGCTAACAAACACACATGTACACACGCCAACAAACACACATGTACACACACTAACACACACACATGTACACACACTAACACAAACATGCACACACACTAACACATACATGTACACACATGTACACATGCTAACAAACACACATGTACACATGCCAACAAACACACATGTACACACACTAACACACACAAATGCGCACACAAAGACTAACACACACAAATGCACCCACTAACACACAAATGTACACACACACACTAACACACACAAATGTACACACATGCACACATTAACATATGCAAATGTGTGCACACACGCACACACACCAACACTCACACACACTCTTCTCTCCATATAATTTAGATTATAATGCATACAGCGGTGTGATGGGAAAATGTGTGCTGGTGAACTTTACACATGTGCTTGCCACATGCCCCCATCAGAGCTGTGAGATCCAAGTACGGATTACGCAGCAGTGTTAAATATGAGGGGGTGCCAAGAAGCATTTCCATGTCAGGCAAAATGCCTGCCTGGTTATTGATAAGTGAGGGTCAAAGGTGTGTAGTAGTGGTGCATCAAGCAGTATCTGCAGGCAATGACATTGGAAGATGCACTCGCCGTACCTGATAACACAAATGAGCTCACTGAACCAGTATTCCTGTTTGCAGGCAAAATGTGTAGGAAGGAACTGCAGATGGTGGTTTACACCAAAGATAGACACAAAATGCTGGAGTAACTCAGCGAGATAGGCAACATCTCTGGAGAGAAGTAATGGGTGACGTTTCGGATCGAGACCCTTCTTTAGACCGTGTGTCCATCTTCCAGTTTGCAGGTCCATGCGGCCTGATTCCGCAGCATGAGCAGGGCCATTTAAGTTATTGCAACCTGAAACTCAAGTTGTCAGGTCTTCATCCATAGCTGCCTTCCTCCCCTGCCCTCCCATCCTGTACATAGAGGCCCTCCTGATGGTTGTGAATCTTCTATAGTTCGGTCTGGTTTATTGTTGTCACGCGTTCCGAGATTCAGTGAAAAGCTTTTGTTTGCACGCTGTCCATTCAAACCAACGTGATTCCTCCGTGTCTCCAAGAACAGACTGAAGGCCAGCAGATTTGCTAGCATCTGCTGTAATCTCAATGCACCTCCACTTTAAAACGAGGACAGAAATGGGTGAAGTAAGACGTCAACAAATTCATGTTGAAAAGTGATAGGAGCAGAATTAGGCCATGCGGCCCATCAAGTCTACTCCCCCTTTCAACCTCCCTCTCAACCCCATTCTCCTGCCTTCTCCCCAACACCCCTGTCACCCAGTACAGTACAAGGCCTGTCTGTACAGTACACAGAGCAATCTTATAAATGAATGGACACGGGTTAATTGTACAAAATGGCACCTGTCTTCATGCACAAGAGCTACTCGGTTTCAACGCCATCCAAATGCTTCACAGTTGCCATCTAGCATAGCAACATAGCATAGGTTGCAGTGAATCAGCCTGCACAGTCCTGTGCACAAGTACAACACTCCGTCAAGGCCAGGATACAACTTGAGGCTTCTTCTTTCCCTCCACACTACTTAAGTTGTTAAATATTTTATTAAAAATCTGTTATTTGTAGCTGCTGAGGTCAGTAACAAAGTACCTCCTCCAATAAGCTCGGATGCACCTAATCCAAGGTTTAAGGTCCACATCATGCAGCATTCATTAGGCAGTTAATGGCTGATCTGAGGTCCTTCCATGTTATAAAAATTGCAATCAATTCATTCTTCATTTTAAGCCCAATTAGACATGTTTGCCAAGTAGTGCTGAAACAAGCTGTTTGACCCATTTCATTACAATTGAAAGAAAAGCATAGTTGGTGAGTATTACTCGCAATGTGCCTTGCATTAACAGTGCAGCCAGCAATTTTGTTTCTTTTTTCAGATTAGACCATCCAACTGTTAACTGTTAACGGGGTCTGAAGAAGGGTCCTGACCCAGAACAGCACCTATCCACGTTCTCCAGTGATGCTGCCTGACCCGTTGAGTTGCTCCAGCACTTTGTGTCTATCTTTGGCATAAAACAGCAACTGCAGTCCCTTTTGTTAACCTCCTGCTATTTTTCACCTTCAGCATTCCCACAGGCCAGGCTGCCAAGCAAATTTACACCATTGTATCTACCGAACACCACAGGTGAACTTGGAGAATAAGCAAATCACATTTGAATGATGTTATGAGCACTGAGCTATGTAATAGTTCGTGCAGATCAAATCTATCTGGCATCTTGGTGGAAATTATTCACACTTCGTATCCCCTTTTGAGGTGAAAGGAGGCCCATAGCCATTTTGAGCCTGTGCGAGCTCACAGGGTGATTCCATTCCCCCACTAGGTTTCCCTGTAACATGTTCTTCCCAGATTCCCATTAATTTTTCCCAGCTTCTACTACTCACCTACTCTCGGGGCAATTAACATAACAACCTGCGCATCATTGAGACATGTGAGGAAACTTCATCTTCTAGCGTATGGCATTCACAGCCTAAAGTTGTAGGCCGACTTGTTCTATTTGAACTTGTTTGTGTCCGTCGGGTTGATTGCGTTAGTCGAAACAGGGTGAACCATGAGAGGAAACTAGTGCTAATGGAAAAAACCCATTGGAAAAACATACTGATTCCACACAGGTAACATCAGTGGTCAGGATCGAAGCCATGTCACGCTACTGAGAGACAGGAGCCACACAAGATGCTAGTACTTTGCCAATAAATTTATTCCTCAAGCAGAGACATCCAGACGAAGACTACACTGTTGAATCTGAAGGAGGGTCTTGATCCAAAACGTCGCCCATTCCTTCTCTCCAGAGATGCTGCCTGTCCCGCTGAGTTACTCCACCATTTTGTGTCTATCATCGGTGTAAACCAGCAACTGCAGTTCCTTCCTACACTAACTGTCACATCTTTTATAAGTTGGACCCTGCTCACATTTCGACACCTGACTATTATTTGTCTGCAAATGAGAATTTTTGGCAAACAAATGAGATGTCGCCCATTCCTTCTCTCCAAAGATGCTGCCTGGCCCGTTGAGTCACTCCAGCACTTTGTGTCTACCTTCCATTTAGCTACCACGTCTGTTTAACTTCTTAAATGTGGGTAATGTTGAAGAATTTATTTACTCACATATTTTGGAAGAAAAGTAGCTGGGGGTGAAAAAAAAACTGGGGACTAATAGTCCACAAAATGTTTGTTATCATTGCAAACTCTATTAACATTCTGTTATTTTCTTTCTTCTGAGTGGACCTTGAACAAGGTCATCTAATAAGACACTTATGAAAGCTTCTAGGTGTACACAGCCACAGCATTGCTCCCATCCTGTTGAAAGCCTGCTGCATTCCTGCACTAGCCAATTTACAAATTGTCAACAACTTCCTATTGATTGCAGGCTGTGCATTTAATACACCGTGGATTGACTCCTGTGGCAAAAAGCTCAGTTACTCGCCTTGAACCCACCGGATAAAGGTATGTGAAACCATAGTCTGAACTGCAGTCAAAAATAATTCAGCGAAAGCCACTTGCAAGTTCCTGGTGGAACAGACTTGCCGCATCTGAGGCGGAACACAATGGGTGCTTTCTCTTTGGGTAAACAACATTTTTGACGAGCTCTCCTTAAAACAACATTGGCCTAAAAAGTCTTCAAACACCCGAAAATTACGTGACATTTATAATGCCTGGAGAGCCAACATATGATTTTTGCACAGCAGAATACCATGGTTTTATTGTGCTACGTTTATGAGCAATAGAATAGGTCTTGCAAGTTCCTCATGCTCAAAGATTATTCCTTTGTTGCAGAGGGAACAGAGAAATTTAGCAAGGACATTAGTTCATAAGTGATTGGAGCAGAATTAAGCCATTCAGCCCATCAAGTCTACTCCGCCGTTCAGTCATGGCTTTCCCTCTCAACCCCATTCTCTTGCCAACTCCCCATAACCCATGACACCCGTAATAATCAAGAATCTATCCATCTCTGCCTTTTGACTTGACCTCCACAGCCATCTGTGTCAATGAATTCCACAGTTTCAACACCCTAAAGAAATTTCAGCTCATCTCCTTCCAAAAATGAATGTCCTTTAATTTTGAGGCTATGACCTCTGGTCCAAAACTGTTTACTAGTGGAAACATCCACTCTATCCAGGCCATTCACTATTTGGTAAGTTTCAAAGCGGTACCCCCTCATCCTTCTAAACTCCAGCGGGTAGAAGCCCAGTGCCGTCAAACGCTCATCATATGTTAAACCCACACATTCCCAGGATCATTCTCGTAAATCTCTCCTGGACCTTCTCCAGAGCCAGCCAGAATTGTGAAGGAATTGCAATGGTGAGAAGCTTGGGATGGAACTGGGAGGGTGGGTAAGTCAGCTGAGAGTAGAATAGGGATGTTGAGTGCTAAATTAGGGTTTGTTTGGAGGAAAGGTTATGGGAGATGGACGGGATGGTATGGGGGTAAGTTAAAGCCAAGGACAATGAGGGGGAATTATGATTGTTGCAGATAGAGTCATAGAGTGATATGGTGTGGAAACAGGCCCTTCAGCCCCGATTTCCCACACCGGCCAACATGTCCCAGCTACGCTAGTCCCACATGCCCGCTTTTAGCCCATATCCCCCAAAAACTGTCCTATCCATCTACCTGTATCTTAAATGTTGGGATAGTCCCTGCCTCAACCACCTCTGGCAGCTTGTTGGATACACCCACCACCCTTTGTGTGAAAAAGTTACCCCTCAGATTTCCCATTCACCTTAAACTTACGTCGTCTGGTCCTCGATTCACTTACTCTGAGCGTCTACTCGATCTATTCCTCTCATAATTTTATACACTCTTATAAGATCACCCCTCATCCTCCTGTGCTCCAAGGAATAGAGTCCCAGACTAATCAACCTCTCCCAAGAGCTCAGACTCTCTAGTCCTGGCAACATCCTTGTAAATCCTTGTAACGTCCTGGCAACATCCTTGTAAATCTTCTCTGTACCCTTTCCAGCTTGACAACATCTTTCCATTTTCCTGGTGCCACAACAGGTGAGGATCAGAGTTGCAGTTGGACTAGGGAATCCATCATTGTTCCACCGACAATCTCCAGCAGTTAGTCCTCAATTTTTACATAACCTCCACTGCACTCTTATAGACTGGGCCCTGCTGCAACCTACGCACCGACATCTCATAGACTGTAGACACCAATCGCCAGTCAGCTCACCACCCATGCCCATTGCATTATATTCAATAGCGCATTAACACTTAGTTTATTAGTTTAGTTTAGAGATACAGCATGGAAACTGGCCCTTCGTCCCACCGAGTATGTGCTGACCAGCGATCCGCATACGCTAGCACTGTCCTACACACTTACAATTTACACAGGGACAATTTACAATCTTTACCCAAGCCAATTAATCTACAAACCTGCACGTCCTTGAAACCGGAGCACCCAGAGAAAACCCATGCGGGGCATGGAAAGAACGTATACATTACATACGGACAAGCACCCGTAGTCAGGATCAAACCCTGGTCTCTGGTGCTGTAAGGAAGCAACTCTACCGCTGCACCCCTACTTCGCCCATGGCCTCACTCAAACAGAAGGAAACGATGCACATCTGAATATATCAGTAGGCAGCAGAAAGCAATCAACCAACCTGAACGTCCATGGTGATCCTTTACATAAGGTTGGTTGGAAGTAGAGGGTTGGTGCTGAGATGGCAATGGGTGGATTCTTCCAGCAATCAAATATTTCACTTCGGAGTCACGTGAGTGACTACGTGAAGAAGCCCGCCACGACGCATGCGTGTCATATCGCTTTCACGCTTGCGAAACAACAGGCGGGGTGGAGCGTTCCCCCGCAGCGGTAAGTTTGAAACCGCGACCTGCAGGTAAGTGATTTACTCTGCGGTAGTTTTTTGTCCCCGGGCTGTTTTACACAGGAGGGGGAAGCTGGACAAAATAGTGTCCACAAGTGCTGCGAGTGAAGCTGGCTGGGGAGGACCGCGAAGTTGCGGGAGCCAGCAGCAGCTGAAGGCACAAGCCCCGTAAGGGATCAGCTGTGCCGACTTTTGGGTCCCGCGCCGGCCAGAACACCACGGCCGTGCGGGAGACTATTCAGAATGGGGTCGTCGACTTTTGACAAGTCGAAAACGGCAGGAGGCGAGGTGGAACGACGTTCCCCCGTAGCGACAATTTAAACCAGGACCTGCAGGTAAGAACTGCGGTCTTTTTGTGTTTTCCCATGCTGATTACAGGTGGAGAAGACAAGGTCTGCGACAAAGCTGCATTGGGGGGGAAATTGTTTATTTATGCATTCCTTCCTTTCTGCCTCATCAGTCGGGTATTAAGGAAAATACAGCAGGATTCTGCATCTGGTATTTTGGTAGTACCCGATTGGCCTACTCAACCATGGTTCCCAGTGATAATGAACATGGTATTAGAACCATGTATCACCATCCCGAATAGACCAGACTTGTAGGTTCATCCCGTAATAAGGGATAGCCACCCATGCCATAACTATTTGAATTTATTAATTTGTAGATTTTAAAAATACCTCTACTACAGCTGGGACTGACGGACCGAACAGTGAATATGATTTTGGCGGCCCACAGACAGTCCACCAAAAAACAGTATCTGGTCTATATCAGGAAGTAGGAGATGTATTGTAACAAAAACAGCATCACCTACAGAGATATGAACATCCCGTCTGTTCTGGAATACCTGGCAGGCCTCCATTATGATGAGGGGCTCAGTTATAGTGCCATCAACTGCGCCAGAAGTGCCTTATCGACTTATCTATGGCAAGGAATAGAGCGTCACTTTGTTGGAACTCACCCACTGGTAACAAAACTTATGAGGGGAATTTTTAATACCAATCCCCCAAGAACCAGGTACTCCCAAATATGGGATGTGAATATTGTCCTGAAGATGCTCAGGAATTGGTCTCCAGCAACAGCTCTGTCCCTACATAGACTGACATTAAAAACAGTCATGCTAATGGCTTTGGTCACGGCACAAAGGGTACAGTCATTACATAAATGAAGATTTGGACAACATGACTTCTTCATCTGAAAACATTACGTTTCATATTTATGAATTAGTGAAGCAGAACAGACAGGGATCAGCGGGCCTCAATATCGAATTTAGGTCTTACCTAACAGATGATCGTCTCTGTATAGTAAAACATTTGTCGTTATATATGGAGAAAATGAAAATCATCAGAGGCAATGAGAAGGCACTTTTAGTCAGCCATAAGCAACCACACAAAAAAGTGTCGGTCCAGACCATCTCAAGATGGCTGAAACAGGTTCTAACACAGGCTGGGGTGGATACTAATATTTTAAATCTCATTCCACCAGGGCTGCAGCTACATCGGCAGCTATGCAGTTGGATGTACCAATGGACCAAATCCTCAAGGCAGCAGGATGGTCAGACGAAAAAACACTCCAACTATTTTATCATAAACCAGTCATTAAACCTGGTAAATTTGCAGAAACAATTTAAGTTCTGTAATTTAATTACCCCATAAATAGGGGCTATAATTTGTGTTAATCAATTCATGGATTTCAATGTCGGATTCATGTCTAAAATATGTTGACACAATTCCTCCTACAGTCATCAAGGCAGATGTGATGCATGGACTCGTTTCCAGGGCATGAAATCACAGAGCTTTAAAATCTTCACGTAGTCACTCATGTGACTCCGAAGTAAAATAGTAAGATTAAACGAGAACCTACCAGTTTGAAGTTTGATCTGTATTTTATGAGGAGTTACGATGAGGGATTACGTGCCCTCCGCTCCCACCCTTGATCATATACTTAACTGGTATCTCTTCTCTAATCTTACTATGTTTAGTCATTACAGTTATCTGTGATTTCACACCGCTGCTTTGAAGAATGACATGCATGCGTCGTGGCGGGCTTCTTCACGTAATCCCTCATCGTAACTCCCCATGAAATACAGATCAAAATTCAAACTGGTTAGTTCTCGTTTAATCTTACTATCTTCAGCTCTACACGATTCAGAGAGGTTGTTGGCTGGTGTTCTGTGCTCCAAAATAGATGGCTTGGCATCAAAGCAGCATTCCAGTTGATGAACAGCATGATCCAGTTGTGTAGCATACTGCCGAGGGGCATAACTCACACATTTTAATGTCTTCTGCAAAGTGGCTGCAGAGATCCAAGCAGACTTCCAGCTTCTCATCCAATTTCCAGCAATTGAAGTGAAGTACCTTGGCATGCGTGATCCAAGTGCAATTATAAATGGTGTTCTTTTTCACTGGTGTACTCTGTGCCACGGCAGTCCGTGTTTCATCGGGAACGCACACTTTAGGATCAACAAACTCATCAGGAAGGCTGGCTCCGTCCTGGGATGGATGTGGATTCATTGGGAGGTTGGTCTTGGAGGGGAGGATGCTCCTCAAACTGCAGAGCATCTTGGACAATACAGCTCACCCCCTCCATGACACGCTGGTCCTACCTGAGGAGCACCGTCAGCAACAGGCTGGTTCCACCAAGATGTAGCACAAAACACCAAGGGAGATCCTTCTTTCCTGAGACTATCAAACTGTCCAACACCTCTCCCTTCTATCGTGGGGTAGACTGACCCCCCTCTCCCTCTCCCCCTCCCCAATCTTTGCACATCCCCAATCCTTTCCACACCTCACTTTAATTTCATGTATTTTGTGTTTTATGATTGTTGGCAGATCAATTTCCCTCCTGGAATAAATAAAGTTCTATCATATCATATCATTCAGACCTGTACTTGCATGGTCATTTACAAGATTCCATTCTGCAAAGGAAATTCAAAAAAATACAGATGCTGGAAATCTGAAATAAAAACAGAAAATGCTGGAAACACTCTGTGGAAAGAAGAACAGTTATGTTATACAAGAATGTTTCCCGAGCAGTCTGTGACTCATGGTGCTGTGGCCATAGTGCCAAGTTTAAAGCCCATAGCGCTGCAGCCAGTAGCGCTATATTTAGAACCCATAGCGCTGCAGCCGATAGCTCTTTGTTTAAATTCCCACGTACTAAGTCAACATCGGTCTGTTTACACCTTTGCGTGCCAAACTGGCAGCACTGTGTGTATTGCTTTACATGCCGTCTGTAGCGCTGTGTATTGCTCAGCGTGCCAGTCTGCGGCTGATAGCGCTTTGTTCCCAAAGCGGCGGGTGGCAGGGCTCACTCGAATGCAGCCATTGGTTACAGTTTTGGAGCAGTGCTATTGGCCAGGATTTACCGGCGGTTGTTTCAACAGCTGATTTCTTACCTGTATAAAGGCAGGTGCCAGTAAGCCCGAAGTTAGTTCGTGTACGAGAGGAGTTCACTGATGGGCTGAGTCGCGATCAGCGCCGTGAACGGAAGCACAGAGAGAGAGAGAGACGTGTGTGCTTCTGTAAACTGGACCCCGCGCATACCAAGGCAAGTATTGTTTTTATTCTCTCTTGCCAATAAAACTGATTTGTAACTAAACAGATAAGTGAGCCTTTTTCTGTTCTGCTGGTCAGATCCTTGGACCTGTTCCCTTGTAACAAGTTAATGTTTCATGTTCTTTAGATCTGCTATGTTCATTGTTTCTCTTTGACCGATGCTGCCCGACCTTTGAGGTTTTGAGTTTTAGCATGGAAACAGGCCATGGATCACCCATTCACACTAACTTCCATATCATCACATTTTCTCATCCACTCCATACACACACTAGGGGAAATTCATAGAAGCCAATTAAGCTACAAACCTGCACGTCTTTGGGATTTGGGATAAAACTGGAGCATCCAGAGGAAACCCGCGCGTTCGCAGGGAGTACATGCAAACTCCGCACGGAAAGCGGCGGAGGTCAGGATCAAACCATGGTCTCTGGCGCACTCAGGCAGCTGCACTATCCGCTGCGCCACTGTGTTGCTCACACGCTGGGCGATCTTGCCGTTTCCCGTTATTATTCCATCAGTAAGGAACTGTTCAGTGTTGCTCGAAAACTGGTTACTTCTCTAACTTCAAGTAACCCTCGCTTTCCCTCTATCTCCATCCCTCCCCTTCTCCGATCAGTCTGACTGTCCCCTTGGTTAAATGTTCTCTCTGAAGGCTTCATTGTCACCTTCTCTTAGCTATCAATGACCATTTCCTTGAACTTCATCCCCTTTGATGTCTCGTTTTCATGCCTTACACTTTCCTATCTCTGTGTTTCCCTCTCCCCTGACTCTCAATCCAAAGAAGGATCTCAACCCGAAAAGTCACCCGTTCCTTCTATCCAAAGATGCTGCCTGTGCCGCTGAGTTATGCCAGCATTTTGTGTCCAGCTTCCTTGTGTTCCTTCTCTCCACGTCCCCCACCCTTGTCATCCTATTAGTTCTACTGTTTGCATCCTTGTTTCCCTTTGTTTTCACCTCTTTCCCTGCCAACATGGACCTTTATGAGCTCCACCCTTGCTTGGTCATCTGTTGCCGGCCCTGTTTTGGCCTGGTTTTTTCGTCCCTCAAGTTCCCTCCCCTCTACTTTCATTCTGAAGAAGGTCTCCGACCTGAAACGTCACCCATCCTTTTTCTCCAGAGATGCTGCCTGACCCGCTGAGTTACTCCAGCACTGTGCGTCTATCTTTGGTATTAACCAGCATCTGCAGTTCCTTTCTACACACATCTTTGGGATGTGGGAGGAAACCAGAGCACCCGTAGGAAGCCCATGCAGTCACAGAGAGAGAACGTGCAAACTCCGCACAGACAGTGCCCGATGTCAGGATTGAACCTGGTTTGTGTAGGAAGGAACTGCAGATGCTGGTTTAAACTGAACACAAACACAAAATGCTGGATTAACTCAGCGGGACAGGCAACCTCTCTAGAGAGAAGGAATGGGTGACGTTTTGGGTTGAGACCCTTCCTCAGAGACAAGTGTTGACACTGAGGCAGAAGCTTCACTAAGTGTTATGAGTAATCCAAAGGCAGAACTTTTGACCTACCATGTGGCAAAAAGCTAAGTTAAACAAAACAAATCACTCCTTTCAGAAAATGAATCACATTTCTAAACAAGCAAAATGTCAATGGTTGAGATTGAAGGCTGACATTTTCATGCCTGACTTGTATGGGAAACAATGAGCAAGAATGCAAGCGGAAAGTTTGGACTCTTCCAAATTTCCAAAGAAAATATTTTTTCACATGTTTTGATTGATTTTGCAGTCGATGCCAGTTTCTCGTCATGGACAGACACTGCCACATCAGATATAAAGCAAATATTTCCTGATGTTCCTCAACCTGTGAGCTTCAGCCCAAACACTGACTAGTGGAGGATGTATGGTAAAAGATTCAATGACTAGGCTTGGATTGGATAGAGTGGATGTGGAGAAGATGTTTCCACTAGTGGGAGCGTCTAGGACCAGTTGTCACAGCCTCAGAATAAAAGGATGTTCATTTAGGAAGGAACTGAGGAGGAATTTATTTTGTCAGAGGGTGGTGAATCTGGGGAATTCATTGCCCCAAAAGGCTGTGGAGGACGTGCTTGGGTATTTTTCAAGAAGAGATTGCCAGGTTCTTTATTAGTAAAGGGCATCATTTGCGCGTAATTTACGCAACTTCATTTGCGCATCACGATGTGCACATGGTGCGCATTACGCATGCATTGCGCACGCATGGTGCATGGTGACGTAGGCAGTGACACGTGGTCGCGCGCGGTGCCCCATGATTTTGGGATGTACAAAATCTTTGCGCGCGACTGCGTGATGTGCTAATGAGGCAAATGTGGGACAGGCCCTTTAGGGTATCAAAGGTTTCAAATTGCCATGTTTTTAATAAAGGTGTCAAATGTATATTTTTAAGTCAGAGATAGATAGATTCTTGATTAGTACGCGTGTCAGGGGTTATGGGAAGAAGGCAGGAGATTTTGGGTTGGGGGGAGAGAAAGATCAGCCATGAGTGAATGGCAGAGTAGACTTGACAAGCTGAATGGCCCAATTCTGCTCCTATCACTTATGAACTTATGAACATGAAATACCAGAAAGAGAATTTAATACTTTCGGCTCCAGTTATTGATAAATGTTAGTGAGAGTATTTGAGCTTTAGCTTTAGAGATGCAGCACATTAACAGACCCTTCATCCCCTTCTTCAGAAAACAGGGTCTCGACCCGAATCGTAACCCATTCCTTCTCTCCAGCGATGCTGCGTGTCCTGCTGAGTTACTCCAGCTTTTTGAGTCTATCTCTGGTTTGTAGGTTAATTAGCTTGGTATAAGTATGAATTGTAAATTGTTCCTAGTGTGTAGGGTAGGATAGTGTTAATGCGCGGGCATCGCTGGTCGGTGTGGACTCGATCGCCCGAAGGGTCTGTTTCCACGTTGTATCTCTAAATTACACTAAACTAAACTAAAATATGGCATAGTTTGGAAAGGTGGCTTGGAGTGCAGTCAAATGGTGGCTTTCGGTGGTGTCATTTCATGTTTTGCAGTGAGTCCCAAAGGAAAGGGCTAGTCAAGTGACATAATATGAAGGAAACATATTTGATCTTTCAGTTAGAGATCATTTGGGGCAGGATGATCAGCTTGACGTTGAATAGACATTTTAGTTTAATTTCAGTCTGGGGAAGAGGGTGGGGGTTTTGTAGGCGGGAGAGCTGGGTACACTGCTTAGTGGCAAAGGATTGGAAACAACGGCTTCTGTCTTTCCTTTATATAATTGGAATAAATTACAGCTGATCCTGGATATCACACAAGTAGTCTGGCAACACCAAGAGATGGTTGAGCTCTGGAAGTCGTCAGTGTATATGAGCTGCCAGAGAGACCCACACAAAGAATACAACGGCAGAAGCATCTTCCAAATATTGAAAACTGTCCAGGCCCTGCAAGCGTTATAATTTAGTGCAAGCACCAAACACTCAGGGTAAAGGTTCAAAGGTTCATTTATTGTCACATACACCAATTGGTGTAGTGAAATTCGACTTGTCATTGCAGCACATTAATAAGAATACAACACAACATTAAAGAGGAATTTAACATTAAACCTAAAAACATCCCCCCACAATGGTTCCCACTGTGAGGGAAGACACAAAGTCCAGTCCTCATCCTCTTGTTCACCCACAGTCGGGCCTATTGAGGCCTCCGCAGTTGCCGCTACTATGGCCCGATGTTTCAGGCCCTCTTGCCAGACGATGGTGCTCCGGCGTCGGGAGAACCCTCTCAGTGGAATACCTGGAACGGCCGCTTCCTTACCGGAGACCGCAGGTCGGAGCTCCAACACTGCCGATTTCGGCGAGAGATCCCAGGCTCCGCGGTGTTTAAACTCAGCGCCGCCGCCCGTGGCTGGCCGCTCCACAGACCCACAGCTCCGCGATGTTCCATCAGCTGACTCAGCATTCCGAAGCTCCAGCACGGCGACCCGGGCAAGGCATCGCCCGCTCCGCGATGGTGCTCCAGCGCTGTGCCGCCACCGAAGCCGAGGTTCTGGCCGGTCCCGACAGGAAACACCACTCCAGGCACGAAGGTAGGCCGCGAGGACAGGGGCGAAGATACGGCCCGGAGAAAGGCCGCCTGATAAATACAGTTCCCCCCCCCTCACACATAAAAATAATAGACCTCCAAACAAAACACTTTTTAACGTGCTAAAAATAAAAAAATAAAGGAGTGAAAGGACAGACAGCTGCAGGCGGGGCAACCATACCCAACATGGCGCCACCCTCCAGTAGATAGCCAGGTAATACTAGTAAACTAATGCTTCAAATGAAAGTGGCTGAGGAAACATATAAACATGGCTGTAAATAGGTAACAAACACAACTCTTAATCTGGGGGTGGATTAAAAATGCTGGTATGTAGGTAGGAACAGCGGAGGCTGGTTTACACCAAAGATAGACACAAAATGTTGGAGTAACTCAGCGGGACAGGCAGCGTCTCTGGAGAGAAGGAATGGGCGACGGTCGGGTCGAGACCCTTACCTCAGACTAAAAGTTACAGGAAAGGGAAACGAGAGATATAGATGATAATGTAGAGAGATATAGAACAGGTGAATGAAAGATATGCAAAAAAAGTAACCAAGATAAAGGAAATGTCACTAATTCCTTCTCTCCAGAGATGCCGCCTGAGTAACTCCAGCATTTTGAGTCTATCTTCTGTTGACCACCATGTCTTCTGATGGAGCTAAAGGGAGTTTAAATGTGAGAAGATAGGCAGAAAAAGCTGGAGTAAATCAGCGGGACAGGCAGCATCTCTGGAGAGACGGATAGGGTGACGTTCTGGGTTGAGACCCTTTTTCAGACTGAAAGTCAGGGGAGAGGGAGAGACAGGGAGATATGGAAGGGTAAGGTGTGATTTAATTGCAGTAAAAATGCGAAATAATTACGCTCCCCCCACTCTGTTTCTTAATATACAGTAAGGTCTTTGTCTTTTCAGACAGGAACTTTAGTCAAAGCAATTGACTGTCCAAAGTTTGAAGAGATCATTGTCCCAGTGATGTTAGTGGGTTCATCCTTCAGGTGAACTCACCCCAAGAAATGTGTTGCACTTTGGAGCCCACAGTGAGGATGGCTTCGTTTTCACAATTGATCTAGTATAAATGGCTTATAATTCAACTCTTCATATGAAAAGATAACATATAAGACGAGGGGTAAAATTAATGTGACTGAACCACACTGACTGACAGAGACATCATTTGTGTTGCTATGATAACATTCTATCCTCACAACGAGTATCAAAATGACGGCAGTGCGGCAGTTTTTAAGAAATGTATAGATCTCCATCACAAATCCAGTTCAACACAGCTGTGTGTAGAAAGGAACTACAGATGCTGGTTTAAACCGAAGATGTACACAAAAAGCTGGAGTAACTCAGCGGGACAGGCAGGGTCTCTGGAGAGAAGGAACGTGTCCATGCGGTTAATCTCTGTCATCAGCGATATTGTCGTCAGTGATGGATGTCTGGGGTTATGGGGAGAAGGCAGAAGAATGGGGTTGGAGAGATATATAAACCATGATTGAATGGTGGAGTGCACTTGATGGGCCGAATGGCCCAATTTTGCTACTATCACTTATGACCTTATGAATGGATGACGTTTCGGGTCAAGACCCTTCTTCAGACCAGTTAGGGATAAGGGAAATGACTCCCTTACCAGTCTGAAGAAGGGTCTTGACCCGAAATGTCACCCGTTCCTTCTCTCCAGAGATGCTGCGTGTCCTGCTGAGTTATCCAGCTTTTTGTGCCAGTCAACACAGCTATGGTCAGACCATGGAGTGTGGCTCTGAGCTCACAGGTCTGAGTGTTCGGCGTAAAAACAGCACATGGTACAAGTGCTGTAGGGAAGTGTTGTGACACTGCATGTGAGATGAGGCTACTTCAACTCCCCCAGGAAGCTGCCTCACCTCCACCTAACCCAATTGTTAAACAATAAGGCAGTCAATATGAAAAGTGGCAATCAGCTCCACACGTTTCCTTCAGCTTTCCACTAAAATAAAATGGTTTTCCAAGTGGCAATTACGTGTTATCACTTTGTCAAAGCAATTTGACCATGAATATATGCGTTCTTTCAGTCTGAAGAAGGTTCTCGACTCGAAACATCACCTGTTCCTTGTCTCCAGAGATGCTGTCTGGCCCGTTGAGTTACTCCAGCTTTTTGTGTCTATCTTGTGTGTGTTTTTTCCCCTTGTCTTAATGTCAACGTGGGGAGTTCTTTACTTTCCTTCCATTTTGTCTTGCCCTTCCATTGACTGTATCGTTCATGGGAGGTCTGTACGTCCAGCGTCACTTGTATTCGGTGGAAACCCTGTTACCCATCCCCATTTGATTCTGCTCATGTTAAATGGCGGTCTGAGCGAGGTATGAGATCTGTGAGAGCATGGAAACAGACAATAAATAGTACAGTGCAGGAACAGGTGCTTAAACCCACGGTGACTCTGCTAAGCATGATGCTGAGACAAAAGACTAATCTGCCTGCACAGAACCCTCCATTTCCTGCACATCCACAAGCCTATCTAAGAGCCCCTTAAATACTACTATTGTTACCTCCATCGACCGCCACCCATGGCAGCGCGTTCCTGACACCCACCCTACCCTCTGTGCGGAAAAAACTTGCCCGTCAAACCTCCCTTCAACTATGCCCCTTTCAACTCTCATCTTTGACATTTCAGCCCAAGGATAAAGGTTCTGACTGTCTACACTGTCTGTGCTTCTCCTCATTTCATATATTCTATCAGGTCTCTCCTCAACAACTGGCATTCCAGGGAAACCTCTGGCATTACAGAGGAAAATAACAACTGGAATTCTCATTGATCCGACATAGTCATTGACTCTGGATTGAAAGAGGATGTGTGACATCTGGGGAATAGAAAAACTGCAGTGCATCTCAGTCCAGCCTCAAATGACCATTTTGTTGGTGCACCAGATTTTGTTGATGCCAGTAATCTCTGCGTCTCTTAACACTTTAAGGATGAGAAAGGGCTTTTAAAACTACGGACTGTTAGAACATAAAATTGTCAAACAAAACAATTGTTTACAAGAATGATCCCCGGAATGAGTAGGTTAACCTGTGATGAGCGTTTGTCGGCACTGGGCCTTTACTCGCTGGAGTTTAAAAGAATGAGGGGGGACCTCATTGAAACATACAGAATAGTGAAAGGCTTGGATAGAGTGGATGCGGAGAGGATATTTCCACTAGTGGAAAAGTCTAGGACTAGAGGTCATAGCTTCAGAATTATAGGACATTCTTTTAGGAAGGAAATGAGGAGAACTTTTTTTAATCAGAGGGTGGTGATCTGTGGAATTCTTTGCCACATAAGGCTGTGGAGGCCAAGTCAGGGGATATTTTTTAAGGCAGAGATAGATAGATCCTTGATTCTCCCCATAATGTCAGAGGTTATGGGGTAGAACGCAGGAGAATGGGATTAGGAGGGAGAAATAGATCAGCCATGATTGAATGGTAGAGTAGACTATCACTTAGTGCCTCATGAAAATCTTCAATGGGAACAGTATTTATAATGGTATTGATAATGGAGGTAGATAGTTTCAGGCCCATCGGCCCAACTTGCCCACACCAGCCAAAATGTCCCAGCTGCACTAGTCCCACCTGCCCGCGTTTCGTCCATATCCCTCCAAACCTGTCTTATCCATGTACAGTAATGTAATGTAGAGGAACAGACACACGTAAATGCACTGACATGAAGGGCCAAAGGGTCTTTTTTCATTTTGTAAAAATTCACAACTCTTAGAAAGAGAAAGCTCAATCGCTCAACTCAATCCCTTATGATGAACAATCTACAAACTTGAATGAACTTTTTGAAGAAATGACAAGGATAATGGATAAGGGTACAGTAGTAGATGTTGTATACCTGGTCTACAATAAAACCTTCCACAAGATCCCTAATGGTAGATTAATCTAGATTGAACCACATGGGATCCATGGACACTTGGTGGATTGGAATCAAAATGGGCGTGGACATAAAAGACAGATGTAAGAGGAGGAGGAGGGGTGTGACCAGTGCTGTTCCATAAGATTAATCGCTGGAACCTGTGTTGCTTGTGATATACAGATAAAAATGGAGGTGGACTCACTAGTACCATTTGCAGATTGGTGGAGTTGTGTATATTGTCAAAAGATTCCGCAGGATTTAGGCCAGTTGTAAATATACGTAGAGAAATGGCAGATGGAGTGTCAAATGAATAAGCATGAAGTGTTGCACGTCGGGACCTCAAAGTTAAGAGGAAGGTATAAAATAAATGGTAGGCCCTCCAGCAGCGTTGAGACAGAGAGGGATCTTATTGCCCATGTCCATAAATCACTAAAATGGGAAACACAGTAAGTAGGATGGTAAAGAGATGGTACAGCATTCATTGGTCAGGCCATTGAACATAAAAGTTGGTAAGTTAAGGGCCTGTCCCACTTGGCTGTCATTTGCGTGTAATTTATCATTTATGCGGCACGATGCACGACGCGCGCGTTGTGACCCGCATGTGACCCGCACGTGACGCGCATGGTTGTGACGCGCATTACGGTCGCGCGCGGGGTCCCAGGATTTCGTGATGTACTAAATCTTCGTGAGCTATCTGCGTGACGTGCAAATGACGGCCAAGTGGGACAGGCCCTTAATACAATGCTTTACTTAGCTCCCATTTGAAGTATTGTATACAATTCTGGTCAGTGCATTACACAAAGAATGTGAATGCTTTGGAGAGAGTGCAGAGGAGATGCATGAGGAAGTTGCTTGGATTCCACAGTATAAGTTGTAAGGAAAGGTTGGACAATCTTGGATCATTTTCTCTGGAGCGCTGTCGGCTGAGGGCCATCTGATAGAAACATACAATATTTTGAGAGTTGGATAGGATAGTTAATCAGATGCTTTTACCTCGTTGGAAATGTCATTTCCAAGAGGGCATAGCTATAAGGTGAGAAATTTACACACTTACTCAGTCTGAAGAAGGGTCTCGACCCGAAACGTTGCCTATTTCACCGCTCCGCAGATGCTGCCTCACCCGCTGAGTTTCTCCTGCTTTTTTGTCTACCTTCGATTTTTCCAGCATCTGCAGTTCCTTCTTAAACTTTACACAGAGAGTGATAAGTGCCTGGATTGTGCTGTGGGGAATGTGGTGGAAGAACTTACAATAGCAAGGATAGACCTTCATATTTCACTTTGTCAGCTTACACCCCAGTTGTATGAATATTGACCTCTCTAACTTCAAGTAACCCTCTCCATCCCTCCGCCTTCCCAGTTCTCTCTGATCAGTCTGACTGTCCTTGATTACATTTTATCTCTGTTTGTTTTGTTGTTGGCTCCTCCTCGCTAACAATGACCTATTCAACATTTTCCTTGATCTCCACCCCCTTTGATGTCTCGCTCTCACACCTTATACATCCTTATCTCTGTGACTCCCTCTCCACTGACTCTCAGTCTGAAGTCTCGAGCCGAAACGTCACCCATTCCTTCTCTCCTTAAACCAGCGTCTGCAGTTCCTCCTTACAATAGCAAGGGTTGAGGTGTATTCAGAGAAACAGATGAATTGGCAGGGCATGGTGTTGTACAGACCTTGTGCAGGCATATGTAGTTTAAATTGACATAATGGTCGGAACAGGCATAGTGGGCCGAAGGACCTGTTGTTGTGCTGAAGGTAGGCACAAAAAGACCTGAACACCAGCCTGAAGAAGGGTCTCAACCCAAAGTATCACCCATTCCGTCTCTCCAAAGATACTGCCTGACCCGCTGAGTTACTCCAGCATTTTGTGTCCATCTTCGATTTAGACTAGCATCTTGCTGTTCTTTCCTACACAGTGATAAAGTTATGATAAGTCTGAGTTAAATAGCAACTCGAATGCAGCCACACGAGCTGACAAGTTTCTGAATGCCACCTGCAGGTTGAAATTCTCTGCTGTAGTACCAATTGTTACACCATCTAGATCCAAATGACATGTAAACTTATTAGAATCCCCGAACATTCATTTTCCAAACAAAGTCTAAAAACACCAATAAAAGTTTATTGCATCTGTCAGTGGAGGTCTGAAGTTGGACCAGAACCCAATCTAATGAAGAAAGGCTTAACTCACCCTCACCGAAAATCAACAATTAAAACCTTGTTTCAATATGTGCTCCAATGTCAACAGTCAGACTTCATTAAATGTCAGGAGTTGTCTAATTTGAAAACTTGAGATTGGACGGCATAATTCACAGATCATGAGGAAATTACCTGTGTATGATCTCAGCTTGTGAAGTGTTTTTCCTGCATTGAACCCATGCCACTTAGATAGCCAAGAGACATTCTGGCGCCAGCCACCACAATAACTAGCGCTGCCAAAGTGCTAAACAGCCCTTCCCTGCTCATATCATCCCTCAATTGCAACTGCTTGCAAGATAAGGAAAGATAATTATCGGAGAGTTGATAAAGTAAAAGTTTGCTCAAATTTTATGGATGTGGCCAGGCAGCTGTTGGCTTCTGCTGACAAACAGTGTTGAATATAGTGGTCAATCAACACCAGTGAACAAGGAGAGGTGAACTGTACAACACTGCAAACACCACTACATTAGGATGTGTTTGTGCAGGAGGTGTCGGAGCTCAGTTCAATTCATTTTTGATTCGTCATTTCTCAAGGCAGAGCAGGCAAAGTGTAAATCCTTCATAAGCAGCCGATACCTTTGTACTGCAATAAGCTAATACTCGATACCTGATCTGACACAATGGCATCATATGCTATGACAAAGTCCTTATTTCATAAAACTAAATTAGTTCCAAAAATAGATTTGAGCAATAAGTCGAACTGTATTTATAGAACATTTCTCTTTTTAACACAATTAAAGTTCTTACAGTGTTCTATTGATAGGATTACACATTGTTATCAGTATTTTGTGGACTCTGAGGTACAATGTGGCAGTTAAAATATTTTGCACCCTTTTTATTCATTTTATTACTGGCAAACAATAACCGGAACTTCTGAAATCATCAAATCTAAAAGATAAATACACTCCCTTTTTAATTATCCCCAGCCATCAAGACTTCTTAACCAGTAAAAGTATTTCAAAGGTATTTGTAAAGTCGCCAATACAGCTTGTGAACTAATTTTCCATTTGAGTGGAAATAGTTAAATTCTCCTTGTGTTTGTTTCATTGTGTTGACTCCAGATAGATCAATGATCTTCTAGCGTTTTGGGCCAACCCTCTGTGTTGCGGTGTAATTTTAGCCCGAACCTTCTTTCCGAACAAGGATACCAACAGATATAACATAAACTGCTGATGTAACTCAGCGGGTCACACAGCTTCTCTGGAGAAGGTAAATCGGTGACTTTTTGAGTTGGTTCTTCAGAGCAAAGACATTATCTCTCTATTTATCTAGAGATGCTGCCTGTCCCGCTGAGTTACTCCAGTCCTTTTTTTGTAAACCAGCATCTGCAGTTCCTTGTTTCTCTACAATATTAGATGTTCAAAAGCATGCCTGATAGCAAACTCTCCTTTGCAAATTATATAATTTTAAATTCATAATGAAACATAGAAACATAGAAAATAGGTGCAGAAGTAGGCCATTCGGCCCTTCGAGCCAGCACCGCCATTTAATATGATCATGGCTGATCATCTAGAATCAGTACCCCGTTCCTGCTTTTTCCAATATCCCTTGATTCCATTAGTGCTAACTATATTTAACTCTCTCTTGAATGCATCCAGTGAATTGGCCTCCACAGCCTACTGTGGCAGAGAATTCTACAGATTCACAGCTCTCTGGGCGAAAAAGATTTTCCTCATCACATCGCTAAATGGCCTACCCCTTATTATTAAACTATGACCCCTGGTTCTGGACTCCCCCAACATCGGGAATTTTTTTCCTGCATCTAGCCTGTCCAATCCTTTAAGAATTTTATGTGTTTCTATAAGATCCCCTCTTATCCTTCTAAATACCAGTGAATATAAGTCCAGTCGATCCATTCTTTCATCATATGTCAGTCCCGCCATCCTGGGAATTAACCTGGTGAACCTCAATAGCAAGAATGTCCTTCCTCAAGCTAAGAGACCAAAACTGCACACGATACTCCAGGTTTGGTCTCATAGTGAGTTCCAATGCTTCCGTGAGGTTTACTTCTCTCCCTGAAACTTCCTCTGTCACCTCTTCCAATCCACCATGTCGGGAGGTACAGTGGCACAGCTGGTAGAGCCACTATCTCACAGTGTAAGAGACCTGGGTTTCATCCTGACCTCAGGTGCTGTGTCTGTGGAGTTTGCACATTCTTCCTGTGAACTCATGGCTTTCCTTTGAGTGCTGCGGTTTCTCCCCACATCCCAAAGACATGCTGGTTTGCAGGGTAATTGGAACTCTGTAAATTGCCCCTAGAGTGTAGGGAGTGAATGGAAAATTGGGATAGCATAGAACTAGTGTGAATGGGTGATTGATAGTCAGTGTGGACCCAGTGGGCAGAGGGTCTGTTTCCATGCTGTATCTTTCAATCCAACAATTCACAAATCTCTAGATTCTACAAATTCTGGACCCTTTCATACATCGACAGTTTTGTTCACACCACATGTTGAGACCACACCAGAACTGGTAGATGGAGATCAGGGTGATGGAGCCAACCATGGCAATGTCTACTGATGTGACGGGTGAGAAGCAAGGAGGGTAGGAGAGGGAGCAGGGGGTGTCTGGCCCACCCCGCCCTCAAGGTCAGCTGCGGGAGGTCCCCCCGGGGGGCACAGAGGTGGACGGGCGAGGAGAGGGACGTCGCGCCCAAGGAAGGCGAGGGTTGGAGGCTGGCAGCAGCCTGGGGCTTGCCTGGACCGGGCACCACTCGTAAGAACCAGAGCTCCGACTGGGCTTTGAAAATGGTGCCAAAACGTAGCGTCTCTAGCTTGCGGGCTTAGTGGACTATTCAAGTATACTTGTAACTCGATGATGTGATCAGCTATGGGAATATTGTACTGTATTATATATAAGAATATAATTTCACTGTGCGTTTACACATGGGACAATCAAAGCACCATTGAACCATTCGTAATAGATGCCATTGAGAGCAGGTTTTATTTGGCCGAGTTATTCCAAGGCGGGGCAGAACAGCAGCTAATGATACTTCCTCCAATGGATTCAGGTGTGATCCTGAGAAAGTAAGAATTACTCCAGCACTCTGTGTGTCTCACCCGGACCATCACACAAACCAACCTCCCTTCTATTGACTACATTTATACCTCACGCTGCCTCGGCAAGGTCTGCACCATGATCAAGGACGGGTCGCACCGTATCCACTCCCTCTTCACCCCTCTCCCATCGGGCAAGAGGTACAAAAGTGTGAAAACGCACATCTCCAGATTCAAGGACAGATTCTTCCCAGCTGTTATCAGGCAGCTGAACCATCCCACCACAACTACATGGTAGTCCTGAACTAGTATCGACCTGATTTGTGACCCTCGGACCATCATTGATCAGACTTTACTGGCTTTACCTTGCACTAAATGTTATTCCATCATCATGTACAACATCTCTTCTACAGATGCACTATAGAAAGCATTTTATCGGGATGCATCACAGCACGGTTTGGGAACAGCTCCATCCAGGACCATAAGGAATTGCAGCGAATTGTGGACACTGCCCCGACCATCACACAAACCACCCTCCCTTCTATTGATTCCATTTATACCTCATGCTGCATCGGCAAGGCCAGCAGCATAATCAAGGATGAGTGGCACCCTGGCTACTACCTCTTCTCCCCTCTCCTAGTGGGCAAAAGGTATAGAAGTGTGAAAATGGCCACCTCCAGTTTCTTCCCAGCTGTGATCAGGCAACTGAACCATCCTACCACAACTAGAGAGCAGTTCTGAATTACTATCCCTCGGAGTACCTTTGATCGGACTTTACTGGCTTTATCCCGCACTAAACGTTATTCCATTATCATGCACAATGAGATAATGTATTGTCTCTCTGCTGATGGTTAGCACTCAACAAAAGCTTTTCACTACATCTTGCTACACGTGACAATAATCTAAACTGAAACTGAAACTGAACTGATCTCTGATTCTGTTCACACCATGGAACATTATTTCAGCAACTACCTTAATAAATATACAAATAACTGTCAGTTATTCCATGTAAACTATTGTAGTACGAAAAACAAAGTGCATAGAACAAGCAAAACCGTGCAATGCTGAGGTAGAGTTGTGGTGAGTGTTGTGCAGTGTAGAGACAAAGACTGAGGTCACTTGATGACAATAGAACACTTACATCAGGTTGTGTTCATCGACCACAGCTCAGCTTTCAACATTATTAACCCCTACAAGCCCATCGGCAAGTTTGGGGAACTGGATCAGAAGTCACTGCAGATGCTGGTTTAAACTGAAGATAGACACAAAATGCTGGAGTAATTGGGTGACGTTTCGGGTCAGAAGAAGGGTCCCGACCCAAAACGTCACCCCTTCTTTCTCTCCAGAGATGCTGCCTGTCCCGCTGAGTTGCTCCAGCTTCTTGTGTCTATCTTCGGGGAACTGAGTCTCTGCTCATCCTTATCCTCGATTTCCCCTCATCAGCGGATCTCAATCAGTATGATTGGCAAGAGCACCTCCTCCTTCACTTGCCCCTCCTCCAACCTCATCTACTGTATCTGCTATTCCAGGTGTCATCTTCTTCTGTAAATCCACGAGACTAAGCGCAGGCTCGGCGATCGTTTCGCTGAACACGTCCACTCAGTCCGTCGTAACCTACCCGATCTCCTGGTGGCTCTGCACTTCCACTCCCCCTCCCATTCTGTCCTGGGCCTCCTCCATTGTCAGAGTGAGGCCCAGCACAAATTGTAGGAACAGCACCTCATATTTCACTTGGATAGTTTACACCCCAGCGGTATGAACATTGACTTCTCTAACTTCACATAGCCCTTGCTTTCCCTCTCCATCCCCTTTCCCTTCCCAGTTCTCCCACTGATGTTACTGTCTCCGCCTACATTCTATCTTTGTCCCGCCCCCTCCCCTGACATCAGTCTGAAGAAGCGTTTCGACCCGAAACGTCACCCATTCCTTCTCTCCAGAGATGCTGCCTCACACGCTTAGTTACTACAGGCAACTCAGGGTTCTTTGCTCAGTAAAGTACATTACTCTGTCTATATACACATGAATGTCTAGCTAGACATAGCTCCAACTCCATCTTTAAATTCTCCAATGATAACACTGTTTTTGGATGAATAATAAATAATGACTGGTCAGAGCAAAGGAGGGAGATGAATAATTTGAATGAATGGTTCCTGAAGCACAATCTTGCTCTCAACATTATTATAGTTTAGTTTAGTTTAGGGATACAGGGCGGAAACAGGCCCCTCAGCCCACCGAGTCCGCACCGACCAGCGATCCCCGCACATTAACACAAGCCTACACAAACTAGAGACAATTTACACTTATACCAAGTATACAAACCCAAGCCAATTAACCTACAAACCTGCACATATTTGGAGCGTGGGAGCAAACCGAAGATCTCGGAGAAAACCCATGCAGTCATGGGGAGAACGTACAAATTCCGTACAGATAGCACCCAGAGTCAGGATCGAACCCGCTGTAAGGCAGCAACTACCGCTGCGCCACCGTGCCACCCACACAGGGGACATTAGCAAGACCAAAGAGTTGATTGTTGACTTCAGGATAAGAGAGCCAAGGAACCGGGCACTCGTCTTCCTTTCCTGTCTATACTTACGTTATCAACTAATTTGCAAGCGCTCTATTGGTACCTACATCCAGGCCACTCATGGAAATTGTAAACAGGTTGGTGTTTCAGGCACGTAGAGACTTGGAGTGGGAGTGCGGGGAGTGGGAGTGGGCAGCTTGCTCTGTCTCTCAATTGTAAAGAGGATTGAGAAGGTTATGTGGACTGAGAATATATCCATGGCCAGGTGTTCAAAAAAAACCTTTCAATATATGATCCATGCTAGGTAATTCAGTCAAGGACATTGGGTGATGCAGTGGTAGAGGTAGTGGTACTCCCTTACAGTGCCGGAGACCCGGGTTTGATCCTGACCTCGGGTGCTGTCTGTACGGAGTTTGTACGTTCTCCCTGCGACTGCGTAGCTTTTCCCCGGGTGCTCCGGATTCCTTCCACAGGCCAAAGATGTATAGGTTTGTAGGTTAATTGCTTTGATATAATTGTAAATTGTTTCAAGTGCTAGTGTATGGGGTGATTGCTGGTCGGTGCCGATTTAGTGGGCCGAAGGGCATTTTTCTGCACAGTATCTCGATAGTCTAAAGCCTAAAGTTTGAGGTGAAACGTTTTGTGGCCTGTTAAATGGTATAATATCAATGTTGGAGATTTTATACTGTGTGCTTTCTTCGATTTCAGCTGTAATTCCTGTGTCTCAGTCCAAGTGCATCCATTATACTCCTGGAAGGTTGGAACTGTTGGCAGAGGTCTATGGAACATCTTAGTCCATCCGGAGGAGAATGGAACACAGGGTTCTCGATGAGGTCCAGGAGCTGACTCTTCTGATGTGCTCATGTTACACCTTGCAACAATATTGAGCTCCAGTATCTTCTGCTCTCCCTCTGCTTTCGTCGTGAGGTAGACCAACGCAGTGCTATCCCAATCCAACTCACCTGAGTCATAAGTTCATAAGGGATCAAGTCATAGTTCCACAACTTGGACATGGATCATCTCACCAAACTTGCCCACATCAAAATCTAAATAACCCTTTTGCAACCAGTGCCCATGTGAGCGTAGCCTGCATGAGATAGATAGCCCAGTTGTTGACGGCTGTGCAGTAGTAAGCAGAAGCAGAAGGAGCTGAATTAGGCCATTCAGCCCAAATCCGCCTTTCAATCATGGCTGATCCATCTTTCCCTCTCAACCCCATTCCCCTGCCTTCTCCCCATAATCCTTGACACCCTGAGTCCGCTCTTTTTTCCAGCCCCCAAAAGCAATGATGTTATGGTTATGCAAATGTAGCATGCTACGTGCATTTGGTCTGTGCATCATGGTGCATTGCTCCATGGTGCATGGTGCACAACAGATGATCAGAGTGCCCTGGCGATAAAAGCTCGCGCCCCATTAGCACAAACTATAATTTGCTGCAATCAAACACTCAGTGCATGCGGACTCTCCAATGCTTCAATGAATTCAACACCTTTGTGCATTGCACTCGTCAGTGGCTAACACAAACTTAACAGCTACTGAAATAATGATGTGGTACAGGAAGTGCCTGAAAGCTTGGACAGGAATGAAAGGTCTAACTGAAAACCTCGGGCATCTTAAATCGCTCAAATGTGAGTTAGTCTGCCAAATGGAAATTCTAATTCAATGGCATCAGGGCCTTGTTTTTCTGAAGGTAAGTGGGACAGGCTTATTTATTTCTGTGTAGCCTTTGCAGAAAGATCCAGTGGCATGTTTCCAAAATGTTTCCACATTGTTTCAACGGTTTAAACGATATTTGAAACTCCCAACAAAATAAAGGGTAGATTTTGTTACTTTGCAGCCAGGGCAACTCTGATGTGACAGTCTTTCAAAAGCGAACACAAAAACTGCAATCATTTGGAAATCTGAAAGAATTAAATAAATAGCTGGCATCCAATAGTTCAAGAGTGAAGAACGTCAAGAATGTTTAATCGTCGTATATGTACTGAAACGGAACAATGACATTCTTAATTGCAACAGAACAACAGGTTTGTAAGCACAGTACTCTGTAGTTAACTTAATAAACAAACAAAAAAACATTCAATAAATAAAAATCAATATAGTGCAAAGTAAAACAGAGCCTGTAGTCGCGAATGCAACCAAGACGGTTTGTAGTTTGGAATTTAGTTGTTGTTTGTATTGTTCAGTAGCTGATGGTAGTTGGGAAGAAGCTGTTCCTGAACCTGGACGTTACAGTTTACAGATTATTATACCATCATCCCGATGGCAGGAGTTAAATGAGAGTGTGGCCAAGGCAATGTGGGTACTCATTAATGTTGGCTGTCATCTTGAGGCAGCGCCTCCCACAGATCCCTTCGATGGCGGGGAGGTCAGTACCTGTGATGGACCGGGCAGTGTTCTCCACTATCTGTGGTCTCCTTTGTTCCTAGGGGTTGGAGTTGCTGAAGCAAGTTGTGATACAATTAGTCAACCTGCTCCCTACCTGTAGACGTTCAAGAGAGTGGTCATCGACATATCAAGTCTCCCTAATCTTCTAAAGAAGTAGAGTTGTGGATGGGCTTTCTTTTTGATTGCATAAAGGTGTCCAGGACAGATCTTCAGAGATATGCAAGCTTAGGAACTTGAAGTCTTTGATTCCCTCCATCACCGACCTGTTGATGAAGACAGGTTTGTGGATCCTTGGCCTTCCTCTTCTAAAGTCAACAATCAGCTCCTCGGTTTTACTGACGTTGAGAGCGAGGTTGTTTTTCTGGCACCATTCTTCGAGACGAACGATCTCCCTCCCATACTCTGACTTGTCATTATCCGTAATTCGTCCAACAACAGTGGTGTTATTGGTGAATTTAAAGATGGAGTTGGGACTGAGACTGATGGAGCATAAAAGCACCGAGTCCATGCCAATCATGCTAATTTGATGCCATCTCACTTTCTCATCCAATCCTTACAATTTACAGAGGCCAGTCAACTTACATGCCCGCAAGTCTTTGGGATGTGGGAGGAAAGCGCAGCATCCAGAAGAAACCCACATGCTCTCAGGGAGAACAAATACTCCAGCATTTTGTGTCTTTCTTTGGTGCAAACCAGCATCTGCAGTTCCTTCATACAAAGTTGCCAAAGGTCCATCTCATCTTCCAGTTTAGACCGGAAGTCCCTTGTAGCCATTTTGATGGCTTTATCGAGGTTGTACCTACTTTATGAATCTGCATCGCTAGACATGAATACCTGAACTCTGCTCCTCAGAAGATTGCACACCTCCAGGTTCATCCAAGGCTTCTGCTTGGGGGACACTCGGATGGTTTTCATAGGAACACACTCCTCCACACACTTCGTCATGAGGTCGGTGACAACCGTAGTCCATCAAGCTGATTCACCAAATAACTGAATAATGCTTTAGTAATAAAATGCTACAAAATTACATGGTTAATAAAAGTGCTTGATCGGAAAAGTAATAACTGAATAAACAGCATGAGTTTACCATTCAGAATTATCATACCTTTATGATTGAAGATATCATGCATGAATCTCGTGATGCATCACAGCTTGGTTTAGAAACAGTTCCATCCAAGGTTGCAAGAAATTGCAGCAAACTGTGGACGAAGCCCAGACCATCACACAAACCGACCTTCCTTCCATTGATTCCATTTATACCTCGTGCTGCCTCGGCAAGGCCAGCAGCATAATCAAGGACGAGTCGCACCCTGGGCACTCCCTCTTCTCCCCTATCCCATCGGGCAAGAAGTATAGGAGTGTGAAAACGCACACCTCCAGAATCAGGGACAGTTTCTTCCCAGCTGTTATCAGACAACTGAATCATCCTACCACAACTAGAGAGCAGTCTATCTACCTCATTTTTGACCCTCGGACTACCTTTGATCGGACTTTACTGGCTTTATCTTGCACTAAACGTTATTCCATTATCATGTACACTGTAAATGGCTCGATTGTAATCATGTATTGTCTCTCCGCCGATGGTTAGCACTCAACCAAAGCTTTTCAATACACCTTGGTACACGTGACAATAAACTAAACTGAAACTGAAACTGAGCTGAATCTCAGATTCCGTTCACACTATGGAACATTATTTCGCGTCTGAGGAGATTTACACAATGTTAATCCATGTTTTCTTCTTTAGAAGAGGTTTTGAGCAGAAGATTTCATTTACTTAGTCACATATTATTCTGAACGATGTTAACACTGACCCCAGCGCTATCAGAAATCACTCTGTCACTCTCATCCTACGTCAATTGTTTTCCCTCCTATTATGAAAGACTCTCCCCGTTGGATTGCAGCCTTGTCGTGGTCGGGCAGCTTGTGTGTCTTGGTGACCCCTAGAGTTATGCGAGTGGGAGATTCGTCTCCTGGTAGGGTGTCCCATGCTGGACAGGTCGAAGGGTAGAGGCGAGATGAAGAGCGATCCACTGGTCTTCCAGGTTGGAGGTTGAGCACAGGGCTAATAACCTTGTCTCGTAAAACAAATATGTTACGGAAACAGCAACTGAAGGAATCAACACTACTGAGTGGAGGACCTTCGTTGCTGCCCTACATGCCAGGAGGCATAATAGGCAGTAAGTTAGTAAGTATGAAAGACTTATCTTCACCAGAATAAGATGATAGAAGTCCACACTAAATGTAATCTAGGAAATTAAATGAACTTGTTCGACAAGGATTATAACTGATTTAATCAACAGCAATGATATGTTTAAGGAGGAGAACTTCTTCAAAGTAGGCATACCTTGAGGAGATTTCGCAGTGGAGTAGACAAAAATGTTTAAAAGAATGTCTGAAGAAGGATCTCGACCCGAAACATCACCTATTCCTTCGCTACATAGATGCTGCCTCACCTGCTGAGTTTCTCCAGCATTTTTGTCAAACAGCAATGCTATTCTCTCTATACTGAGGCAAGCGTTACAATACAGGCATCTATTGTGTTTGTGATTGTGTTTATAATTTGTTTGGTTGTTTTGTTCTTTGTCTTTTGCACAAAAGTCCGCGAGCATTGCCACTTTCATTTCACTGCACATCTCGTATGTGTATGTGACAAATAAATTTGACTTGCAACTTGACTTGAAACTATATTCCTCTAACTTTCAATCTGCCATCAACATCCCAGAAATTAGTTTTGCATGGGGAATAAACAATGGCTCAATGGTTCGTTATTAACACGTGTACAGATGTACAGTGAAATTATTTTTCTGCATACAGTTCAGTAAAGTTGTGTCATCCCTAAGCATAATCCTCGATTAGTATAAAGTACAAATATAGTACAAATAGTCCATTGAGACCACAGGCAAGTGTCACCTGGGAGTGGTGCCATTTTCAAAGTCTGGTCCAGTCCATGCACGTGGTCCTCGGGAGCGATGCCCCATCCAGGCGAGCCCCAGGCTTCTGCAGGTCCTCCAGCCGTTGTCTCTGTTGGGATCGTCCAACCAACCTCCGTCCCTATCCTCGCCCGGCCACCTTCAGCCTTTTGCCTCCAGCAGTCGACCTTTGGGGCATGGAAGGTAAGACCCTCACTCTCTTCCCGGCCCTTGCTCTTGTATCTGCTGTCACCCTCTCCCTCCATCTCTCTCCCCGGTTCACCAGGACCTCGGGGGGATGAGCAGAGGCTGGGCTCGGCTGATTCCCTCCACAGACCCATTGTTCCTTCCTCCTGGCCATGCAGCTCGCAGGGTCAAGGTATTGCTAAATATTCTTAAATATCAACAGTCCAGTGGAGTATTGCCATGTCCAATCAGCAAGTGTACAGAAGTTGGCTACAGAGCCCATGTGCAAGAGGCACCACGTTTTAGCGAAACATTTTCAAAGTCCATTCCGCGCTCTAGTTGTTATGAGCAGTGCCGGATCCAGGCGAGCCCCAGGCTGTTGTGGGCCTCCAGCTGTCGCCCTCCCTTGGATGTGTGGATCAACCATGGAAACCGACGTCCCTCTCCTCTCTCGTCCACCTGTGTTCCGTGGCGACACTTCCCGCAACCGACCTCAAGAAAGCGGTGGACTAGATCCTGGTTCTTTCTCCTCGCTGGCCGGGTCTGTCGTTGTCACCAGCTCCATCCCCCCAGTCCCTGGGCTTAGGGGAAGGAGTAGGAGCCGGCTCAGTGGTTTCTCCCTTCCAGGCCACGGTCCGGCAGGTCCCACGAACAGGGGACCAGTTCGGCAGCTTCTCCTTTCAGCATGCACCATATGCTGCCTGGCCCGCTGCATTCCTCCAGCACTTTAGGTCCTTTTGTGTATCAAAACGAAGCTGTTTTTCTAAAGTTCAAAAACTCTATTCCACTAAGTTTAGTTTCGAGATACAGCGTGGAAACAGGCCCTTCGGCCCACCGGGTCCGCGCCGACCAGCAATCGCTGCACATTAACTATCCTACTCACACTAGGGATAACTTTTACATTTATTCCAAGCCGAATAACCTACAAACCTGTACGTCTTTGGAGTGTGGGAGGAAACCGAAGATCTCGGAGAAAACCCACGCAGGTCATGGGGAGAACGTACAAACTCCATACAGACAGTGCCCATGGGATCGAACCCGTTGCAAGCGCTGTAAGGCAGCAACTCTACTGCTGCGCCACCGTGTCGCACTTATGTTAAGTAAAATAATGCTGGAAGGACTTGATTGGTCGGGCAGCATCTATGGAGGTAAATGAACAGGCAACGTTTCAGGTCAGGACTGCCTCCATTTCCATTATATTATCCTATTTCCCAAAGATATGGAAGCGTGCCATTTTCAGAGCCACTTCAACACCATTGCAACATTAGAAAAAACATTGGCTTATTTTCTCTCTGATTACATCTCTTCTTGTGCTAATTGAGATAGCAAGCAGAGACACAGCAATCACGTTAAGGCAATGTACACCTTCAGAATAATTCAATCATTGGGTCTGGCACAATGAAGTTGTGAATCTCAGACAATGATATAATGTGACATGATTTGCTGTGTAGCACACATCATTGGCAAATACCCCATTAGTGCTAAAGTTGCAGCAATTGAATTAGCTGGTGTGTTGATTGCCAGTGGACAACAGGGAGATTTGGAGATGGTATGTTTTATTTTAATTCTGTTTGTGCACTGAATCATTTTTTTTTTTAGTGGATCTCAGACTGTTTTTGGAAAGTCAATGCAAGGATAAAATAAAAATAGAAAAAGATGGATATATTCGGCAAATCAGGCCACATCTGTGGACAGAGTAACAGCTTTGATGTTTTGGGTCAGGACCCGACCTGAAACGTCACCTATCCATAATCTCCAGGGTTGCTGCCTGACCCACTGAGTTACTCCAGCACTTTATGTCTTTTTTTGTAAACCAGGTTCTGCAGTTCCTTGTGTCTCCAGATTTGATGTTTCAGATTGAAGGCCCCTCGTCAGAACCGTGAAGGAGAGAGAGAGAGAGAAGCCTGTTTAGTTTCATTTTAGTTTTGTTTAGGGATATAGCATGAAAAAAACAAGCCCTTCGGCCCATCAAGTTCATACCAACCAACAATCCCTGTACATTAACACTATCCTGCACACACACCGGGGACAACTTACAATTTTTACCGAAACCCATTAACCCACAAAGCTGCACATCTTTGGAATGTGGAAGGAAACCGGGGCACCCGGGGAAAACCCACGTGATCACAGGGATAACAGAAACACTGTGGAGTCAGCACCCACAGTCAAGATCAAACCTGGGTCTCTGGCACTGCAAGGCAGCAATTCTACCGTTGCTGCACCATGTCACCCCAGTCAAGCTCTAGGATGTGTGGGGAGATTGTTTATGATAGATATAAACCCGGGGTGACCATCAGGATATGATTAGTTTAGCTTATTTTTCTTTAAAGATACAGGGCAGAAACAGGCCCTTCGGCCCACCAGGCCCTCGCAACCAGTGATCCCCGCACATTGGCGACAGATAGCACAATGGGCTAAGAGTTCGGCTGGCGACCAGAAGGTAGCCGGTTCAAATCCCGCTTGGAGTGCATACTGTCGTTGTGTCCTTGGGCAAGACACTTCACCCACCTTTGCCTGTGTGTAATGGAATGTAATTACGGCGGCAGGCGCGGGCACACCGCGACGCCCTGTGTCTCCCTTTCAAGGGAGATGCTAAAAATGCATTTCGTTGTCTCTGTACTGTACACTGACAATGACAATAAATTGAATCATTTCATTTCATTTCATTTTTTTAACACTATCCTACACCCACAAGGGACATTTTTTACATTTACCAAGCCAATTAACCTACATACCTGTACGTCTTTGGAGTGTGGGAGGAAACCGAAGATCTCAGAGAAAACCCACGCAGGTCACGGGGAGAACGTACAAACTCCATACAGACAGCACCTGTGGTTAGGATCAAACCCGGGTCTCCGGCGCTGCATTCGCTGTAAGGCAGCAACTCTACCGCTGCGCCACCGTGACTGCCCTCAAAGAGACCGATGTAAAGAGAGAGTCACAGACTAGCTAGAGGGTGAGAAAACAGGCAAATAAACTGGGCAAAAGGACACAGGAGATGCATAGTGCGGAGGAGGAAGACATGGCTGACCGGTCAATCTGGGCATGCCCTCCACTACCAGAGAGTAGGTATGTTGCGAAACCTACCTGAATCGTCGTTGAGAATCTGCCCCAACCCGTGTGCGCAATTTTGGCGCTGTTTAGAGGGGGCGGGTTTAAAACGCGATTTTTACTAGGTTGTTCCAATCGAAGATGTTCAGCCTAGTAAATCATTAACGAAAAATCGCTGAAAGACCCCGTCGCAAAAGGTATTAATAGTTTTATAGGCCTCGAATAATAGTTATAATAGTTTTAAAATCACTCTCTCAACCCGCAACCTCTCGCAGCCCCAGGGTTTTATAAAGCAAACAATTAAAGGTATGTACCTTATTTTTACATTAAAAGGGGCTTCTTAAGACCCCTTTATACAAAGTTTACTATAGCGAGTAGTTCATTTTGGGCTCTTTATATCCCGCAGTGTTTTTCTGGGCATTTGAGGCACAAATCCAGCGCAATGTGAACGTTCTAAACCAGCGCGTTCACAGGAACCCACTAGAAAGCTGATTTAAAATGGACTTTAATTTACAGCAATTGAACACTAAATTCCTTCCATTTGGCCTATAAATTGATGTAAATGAGATTTAAAAATCATGTTTTATTGTGAATTATTTGTGAATATTATTTGGACACTTAGGCTATTTAAAAATGTTAATCATTTATTAAGAAATGGGTAGATGTTTAGATCTAGTGATTGAAGTTTGAAATTAGCTACAATTGGGTAACTAACTAATTATATGCTTTAATTTCAGGTCATCCAAGTAAGATTATTTTATATTTGTTTCAGAATTGTTCAATCTACGATAACTGAAAATTTCATTCAGTTCTCTTAATTTTTAAGAAGGTTATGGGCTTTTGACTGTCCATGATCACAGCTTTTTTGTTATGTCCATAGAAAATCAATAGGGAACAAGATGCTTATTTCCGAGTATGAAAATAGCCATAACTTTTTTATTACTTGAGATATGAACGTGAATTAGGTGTCAAATTAAACTTCTTTTTATGCTTTATCTGATGGGATAAATTGCAGACTTGATTTTTTAAATCTCAAAATATTGTAACATTGCTACAGAGAGAAGAAAGAAAAAGGGGAAAGAAAATATATTGATCACTGATGGTTTCACAGATGTATGGCCGCAACCAATAAGGTACCTGAAGTTGTACATCCCAACCTTGTTGTTGGTGTAGGGATTGTATTCAATTTATTGTCTTTATTTCATAAGAGACAACAAAATGGATTTTCCTTACAGTCAAGTAACATAAAAATAAATAATTTAAAAAAAAAAACATTTTTTTTTTAAAGCACATGCACAGAAGTCCATAACCCCACAGCCAGCCTCCCCACCAATCTTCCCAGATGTTCACCCGTGGTCGGGGCCTTATGTCAGCCTCCTTGGACCGATGCAGGGTATGTGTTTGTGGGTGTGATATAAAACAGCATATGAATAGGAAGGAACTGCAGATGCTTTGTTTCCACCACAGATGGACAATGCTGGAGTAACTCAGCGGGACAGGCAGCATCTCTGGAGAGAAGGAATGGGTGATGTTTCAGGTCGAGACCCTTCTTCAGACTTTAGAATCTCTCCAGAGATGCTGCCTGTCCTGCTGAGCTACTGCAGGATTTTGTGTCTATCCTCCTACAACAGGGTATGCATTTGTTACAGGCTCCAAAATGTTGTACATCTGATCAATATAATTGTGCTTTTTTCTGACTTACTATCTAACTACTCTTAGGAAATGCAGAAGGTTCCTTGAGAAAATACATTCCCCTGGACTCCAAATTATTTACAGTCTGGTGCAGAGCAACAACGTTAACAACCTAAACTAGGCCACTCACACTAACCGTGTTCAGCAACAAAACAAAAAATCTGAGGGCGGCATGGTGGCGCAGCGGTAGAGTTGCTGCCTTACAGCGCTTGCAGAGCCAGCCACCTGGGTTCAATACTGACTACAGGTGCAATCTGGACGGAGTTTGGACGTTCACCCTGTGACTTTGTGGGTTTTCTCCGGGTGCTCCGGTTTCCTCCCACATACCACAGGCATGCAGATTTATAGGTTAATTGTCCCTGGTGTGTAGAATAGACCTAGTGTACGGGTGCTCGCAGGCTCGGTGGCCCAAGGGCCTGTTTCCATGCCCTATTTCTAAACTAAAGATATTATTGTCATTTTGGCAAGGCCACTGGGAGTTTTGGATAGTGGAGTCAGTCGAGGACAGAGTCACCGTGATGACAGGCCTGCTGAGTTCAGTGCTGCCCTTGTTGTCAGCTATTAATCATTCCAGATTGCACCTGCGTGGGTCTATTAATAAGTAATGCAAAATAATTGCAACGAAAGGTGTTAAGTAAAACAGCTCTGTTGCTGAGTTCAGCAGAACTGGTGCTTAAAGCAATTTTCCCCAGTCAAAACTAGTAAGGAAATGCTACGTAGCCTTTCAACAAGCAAAACGACAGGCAGCAATAAATGACGAGCTAATAACGTTGGTTATCAGGACAGCTTTACAACATGTGCAGAGCTGTATCATGAAGGAACTGCAGATGCTGGTTTTAACCGAAGATAGTCACAAAAATGCTGGAGTAACTCAGCGGGACAGACAGCATCTCTGGAGAGAAGGGATGGGTGACATTCCAGTTCAAGGCCCTTCCTCAGACCCCTTCGTTAGTTTAGTTTAGTTTATTGTCACCTGCACTACGGTACGGTGAAAAGCTTTTTGTTGCGTGCTAAGCAGGCAGCAGAAAGACCATTCATGATTACAATTGAGCCGTCCACAGTGTACAGATACATGATAAAGTCCAGTAAAGTCTGATTAAAGATTAGACAGGGGGGCTTCCGTTGGCAGGGGGCTTAAGTTCAGTTCTGTTTAGTTCAGTTTAGTTTATTGTCACATACAGTGACAATCTATTGTTGCGTGCAATCCAGTCAGCGGAAAGTAAATGCTTGATTATAATCGAGCCATTTACAGTGCAAAGATTCTCTGTACACCCAATGCAATCTCTATACATCTTGAATGAATGAATGAATAAATGACCACGTTTATTGGTCACATACAAGGAATTTGCCTTGGTGCTCTGCCCGCAAGTGACATGACATACAGTGGCAGTTAAGAATGATACATATGAATGATGAATGGTCCTTCTCCACTGTGAGTGACCATGGGTCGGGCGTTCCCTGGGGCCAGTGGGGATCTAGTGTTTTGACAAGGAGGATTTGAGCATGTGAAATAAAAGTTGAGCTCATTGTTGTCGTGGAGGTTCTTTACATCTGTTAAAATAATACGGCTCATTTTGTTTTCTTCTTCCCCTGTTGCCAGACATGTTGAAAACAACATCCAGGAATGACACCATTTTCCCTTGTTGCAGTTGTCCTCACTTCCTGGAACCAGCCAGCTTGTCACGTTTGGTTTCACAGCTGTTCTTACCTCCACATCCAAGTCAATATTCTTCTTTCGTGGGGTCCAGACTGTACACTGACAGGTTAACCTACTGGATAAGGCCTGACCCAACTCAATATTCGCATGTGCATTTCCAGGAGAAATGTCAACATTTTGATCAACTGTAAATGGCCATAATATTGAATAATTTATTCAGGTCTAACTGCAAAATGTCACTGTTGTATGGCTGTGAAAAAGACATTAGCGATTATTCATACTCTCCCACCACACACGTATACACATGCACACACACGCACGCACGCACGCACTCACTCAACACACACACACTCACACATTCATGTACACTCATGCATACACACATTCACACACACATGCAAGCACATGCACGCACACTCATACACACACGCAGGCACTCATGCTGACACACACACATGCACACACTCATACACATACACGCACACGCACACACACTCACGCGCGTATGCATGCACACACACAAACTCATGCACAAATAGCACATACATACCCTCAGTCATAGGAGCAGAATTAGGCCATTCGGCCCATCAAATCTGCTCCACCAATTGATCATGCCTGACCTCTTTTCCCCCAACACCGTTCTCCTGCCTCCTCCCCGTAACCTTTGGTGCCCTTATACTTAGCAAGAACCTATCAATCTCCATTTCAAAAAGACCCAATTATCTTGGCCTCCACAGCCGTCTGTGGCAATGTATGCCATAGATTCACCAACCTCGTGCTAAAGATGCTAACTATTGCACACAAACAACACACTAACACATGCACACATAACACTTTCACACAGATACCAACACAAATGAAGTGTACACATATACAAACAGAAACACAAACACTCACACACACACCTACACACATTCACACACTCACACGCACGCACACACGTGCACACACATTCACTCACACACGCAATCACACATACTCACTCACACACACGCACATACTTGCACACACACACACACATACTCACTCACTCACTCACTCATTCACTCACACATGCAAATTCGCACATTAACACACACACACACTCGCACACCAACACACACACACATTCTAATACACTTCTAAGAACAAAGGAGGAAACAAATGAATCTGCCAGCCCTTACAATTCCCCGAGCTATTAGCACCCACCACACTTGTGGCAAAGGAAATAAGCCAGTTAACAAGACGGCCTTTATGATTGCAATAGCACACTTAACTATGCAATTGTCCAAAATAAACTAAGTACATTGCTGGTAGACACAAAATGCTGGAGTAACTCAGCGGGACAAGCAGCATCTCTGGAGAGAAGCTGCTTGTCCCGCTGAGTTACTCCAGCATGTTGTGCCTACCTTCGATTTAAACCAGTATCTGCAGTTCTTTCCTACTAATTTTTCCATGGCTGTTACCATTCAGCCTTATTCAAATTATTTCATGCCCAAAATAAATTCAGGGTTAACGTCAGCAGCTTGTGCTTACTTGCTGCCCATTAATTGACGCACCTCTTTACCACCAAGATGTAACATCTGACTGAATGGTTGTTTGACAAATGTCTCGTGTTTCTCTTTCCGACGGGAGGGACGGTGCAAAAGCGAGCGTTGGCCAAGGGGTAAAAAGAGCCTTGGTGCAAGGCAGAAAATACGGTTTAGTGGCCTCATGAATGAATATAACATTCAGCCTTTAATAAAGCAAAGCAGATTGTGCCCACCAGCTATAGAAACAGCAAGAGTGCTGAGATAGGCCATTAAAAGGCTGTACTGGGAACGTGAGGAGATAAGGCATCAAGATAGCATCACTTGCTGCAGACATCTAGCAGGGGGATCAATGGCTTTCATCGTCTGCTGGTATCAGTAATGACGAAATTATGGTACTATATTCCCTTAATTATCCAATCAATGTGCGAGTGTTGATAAGGGCAGCGATACGTTGAGGCATTCTGATAGTTGGGCGCGGGGAGGAGTTAATCACAAACTGGCTTATCTGAGAGGACAAAGCTGAGAGACACGAGAAGGCAGAGGACATTGCTCAGACTTTAAAGCACCCGTGTCTCTCATCAATAGCACAATGCCTTTTTTTCGCCAGACAATATCTGGGAATCATTGCTCAAGTCTCTTTGGTAGCCAGTTAACCTGAACAAGTGCTTCACAGAGCTATGCACCCGCAGATCAAACAAACAAATGCACTTTGATTCCACCGGCCGCTTGATCAATGAGTATTCACTGGAAGTGTCTTCTCTGCAAAAGAAAAGGTTTGCAATATGTGAAAAAGCAGCAGCTCACTTAAATCCACGGGATCCTAAATCTGAAATTAGATCTGAGGGAGACAAAAGGAACTGAAGATGCTAGTTTACATTTGAGTTGGAGGTGAATACTTTTCTCAGTACGAAAGGAATCTTAACACAGGGTGAAATGACAAAATGCCGGAGTAACTCAACGGGACAGGCAGCATCTCTGGAGAGAAGGAATGGGTGACATTGTGGGTCGAGACCCTTCTTCAGAGTTCCTGTGTCATACTTGCACAGTTTATAAAGTAGAAGACGTCATGGGGGTGTTATAATAATTAGATATGTTGATTATGTCAGCAGCAATGTTTCCGCCTGCAGCGGGCAGTACTGGGATAATGGGTCCAGGTCAGGGCCAGGATTACGTCCTCCACAGAAATTAGAACACACCTCACTTCCTTTGATCAGTTCTGCTGCATTCACAGAGAGAGCGAGAGAGAGAGTTCAGTGCGTGTTGCATAAAACTTTCCCAGCATGGTTGAAGAATTAGCAGCAAACAAGTGGTGTGAGATGTGGGTGTGAAGTTACAAGGCCATAAACCTCATGTGGAGGAGCAGGTCAAAGTTCCCTATCGACAGAGGTTGCAGAGTATTGATGAAGGTGTGATAACTGGAGGCGTAGCTGGTGCAAGCAGGTGAGTGGTGTAATTGGTGTAATTGGTGTAACAGCCACCAACCTTGGCCATGGGAGTCTGGCTAACGAAGCTTTCCCCAGCTTTTCCCCTCTTGATTCTCACAACCTGTCTCCTGGCGTGTAGGAAGGAACTGCAGATGCTGACTCTGCAGAAGGGTCTCCACTCAAAATGTCGCCTGTTCCTTTTCTCCACTGACCTGCTGCCTGACCCACAGAGTTACTCCAGCTATTTTTGTCCATCGTGGCAGAGATGAGCAAGGCTATCTGCTCCCACCATCAATTCAATTCAATTCAATTCAACTTTAATGTCATCGCACAAATACAAGTATCAGTACAACGAAATGCAGTTTTGCGTCAGTCCGTAGTAGTTGTACATAAAGAGAAAAAAACAAGAAAAAAATAGAAAGAGAGAAGATACAGAATAATCAGGAAATACGGAATGATTAAACAAAGGTGGACGGAGGGACCAGAGAAATCTATCGTCGGGACTCCGAGTTCAGCAGTGTGATTGTGTTGTTATAGAAGCTTTTCCTCATCCTGCTGGTACGTGACCTGAGGCTCCTGTACCGCCTCCCTGATGGGAGGAGGGCAAACAGTCCATGGTTGGGGTGTGAGGGGTCTTTGATGATCTTCCCAGCCCGTCTCAGACACCGTTTTCGGTGGAGGGCATCCATGGCAGGGAGCGGGGCACCGATGATGTGCTGCGCGGTTTTCACCACCCGTTGTAGTGCTTTCCTGTCCGCAGCAGTGCAGCTGCTGTACCATACCGTGAAGCAGGTGGTCAGGATACTCTCTATGGTACAGCGGTAAAAGTTGGTCAGGATCTGGGGGGACAGGTGGGCTTTCTTGAGCCTCCTAAGGAAGTAAAGGCTCTGCTGTGCCTTTTTGATCAGCTTGGAGGTGTTGAGGGACCAGGACAAGTCCTCCGAGATATGCACTCCGAGGAATTTATAGCTGGAGACGCGCTCCACCTCAGTCCCGTTGATATGGATGGCGGTATGACTGCCTCCTCTGGTCTGCCTGAAGTCGACAATAATCTCCTTCGTCTTTTTGGAGTTGAGGATGAGGTTATTGTCGGCACACCAGGTGGTCAGGTGCTGGATCGTTGTCGCTGATCAGTCCTACTACCGTGGTATCGTCAGCAAACTTAATAATGGCGTTGGATCCGTACTTTGGGATGCAGTCGTGGGTGAAGAGGGAGTAGAGGAGAGGGCTGAGCACACAGCCCTGTGGCACTCCGGTGTTCAGTGTTATAGTGGAGGAGGTGAGGTTATTGACCCTAACAGACTGTGGTCTGTTAGTGAGGAAGTCCAATGTCCAGTTGCAGAGGGAGGTGGAGATGCCAAGTCCACTGAGTTTGGTGATCAAGCTGGCTGGGATGACGGTGTTAAAGGCAGGGCTGAAATCAATGAACAGCAGCCTGATGTAGGAGTTGTTGTAGTCCAGGTGGGTCAGGGTAGAGTGTAGGGCCGCCGATATGGCGTCCTCTGTAGACCTGTTGGTCCGGTAGGCAAACTGATGGGGGTCCAGTGTGGGGGGGAGGCAGGCTTTGAGGTGAGCCAAGATCAGCCGCTCAAAGCACTTTGCAATGACAGGGGTGAATAACATCACCTGGGATGTTAGCCGGCTCCCTGCTTTTACAAGACTACTCCCCATGTCCTCTGCTGCAGTGTCTGAAGAACCACAGCCATGTTTCCCTGTGTTGTGCATCATCCTCTTTAGTTTATTTCGTTTAGTTTAGTTTAATTTACAGATACAGCGTGGAAACAGGTCCTTTGACCCAGCGAGTCCGCTCTGACCAGCGATCCTGCACATTAACACTACCCCACACACACACACATACACACTAGGAATATTTAAACATTTATACCAAGTTAATTAACCCACAAGCCTGTATGACTTTGAACTTGGGAGGAAATCGAAAATCTTGGCGAAACCGCATGCAGGTCACAGGGAGAATGCACATTCTCCGTACGGACAGCACCTGTAGTCAGGATCGAACCGGGGTCTCTGGAGCTGTAAGGCAGTAGCTCTACCACTGCACCACCCTGCCACCTAGATCAGCTATAGTTGCAACAAAGCAACGGTCGGTCCACCACGCTTCACCCGTTAAGAAGAAAAGCTGGCTTTGTGTAGGAAGGAACTGCAGATGCTGGTTTATACCAAAGATAGACACAACATGCTGGAGTAATTCCACAGATTGGGCGTCATCTCTGGAGAAATAGGATAGGTGGCGTTTGGGTCGGAACTCTACTTCAGACTGAAGGTAGGGGTGGTGGGGAATAAACTGGGGGCAAGAAAAGTCCAGAACAAATCATGGCCGTCAACAGATGACCTCACGAAGGGTGGAGCCCCTAATGGCCCATTTGTTCAGTTCAGCTCAGTTTATTGTCATGTGTACCGAGGTACAGTGAAAAGCTTTTGTTGCTCGCTAACCAGCCAGAGGAAAGTCAATACATGATTACAATTGAGCCATCCGTGGTGTACAGGTGCAAGATAAGGGAACGATGTTTAGTGCAAGGTAATGTCAGTAAAGTCCGATCATAGCTAAAGTAAGAAATATTGCTGTGGTAGTAGATATTTAAAAGTGTGCAGCGATTGTAGTGTGTGACTGCAGATCTGCTTCTGTGAGTAGCACACAAATCGTCGCCCGCGCTGGCCGCCATCTTTGAAGCTGAGGAAGGTGTGAGAACACGAGGGGTATAAGGATGCGACCAGTGGAGCTGGGAGAACACCGGGGGGGGGGGGGGGGGGGGGGGGGGGGGGGAGAGGGAAGGGGAGAAGATGCAGGAGTTACATGGAATTGAAGTGCTGTTCCTCCAATTTGTGTGTGGCCTCACTCTGACAGCGGAGGAGGACAGGCCCAGGACAGAAAGGTCAGTATGGGATAGATGCAAAATGCTGGAGTAACTCAGCGGGACAGGCAGTGTAAACCAGCATCTGCAGCTCCTTCCGACACGCAAGGTCAGTATGGGAATGGGAAGGGGAGTTGAAATGGTTGGCGACTCGGGAGATCGCGCAAGGCAAAGGCGGGATTGAGCGTAAGTGTTCAGCGAAACAATGTAAGTGTAAGCTGACTTCAACTTGTGTCAGCCGCACAGTACTGGCATTGTCCAGAAGCATCAAGCCCTCGACCGTTGAGCCCTGCCTGGTTACAGAAACCATTACAGAGTGCAGGCAGCACACAGTTAGCACTTTGCCTCATTACAATGGACAAGCGCGAGTCCGTCATGTCTTGTGATCCCTACACCTGTATTTGGGAAAAGATCAACTTCAGTCCTCATGATATTTATTCTGCACCTATAGGAACCTGCTTGCCCGCTAATGTATTAATAATATGCCATATCACTTTACAGCAGGAAAAAAAATCTAAGCAAAGCTTGCCATGAGAATGACAAGAAAATTGTGTTAAAGCCTTCGGTGTTTCTTCTGAATCAATGTATTCATTGTCCGTAGACTTCCACGTGTATATCACATCTCACTTTTCATATGTTATAGGTAGCCTTTTCTACATTGAAATAAAGAAGAGAGGAAAAAATAAGTATCACATTTAAGTTACACGTCGCACTTAGAAAGTCAAAGGTCAAGCTTTCTTAGACTGTCTTCCGACTTGGTCAGATGTGTATGTACATATTTACTTTTATACTCATTGAGACTGGCCAGATAATGCCTGCACAATGGCAGACGATAACAGAGTCAACGACAGTGCTGTGACACAATCCTAAAAAGATGCTCCTATGTTAGGGGTGAATTAAAGATGACAATCCTCATGAACATGCGTAATCACTCCAACAAAGTATTTACATGGAAAGAAAGATAAGATGGCCTTGCATTGCTTCATTAGAGATACTTCAATAGCAAACATAATAATAAGACCTTCCAATGCAATTTATATGTGTTTGTAAACAATTTAAAAAGCAATTTGCCTCTTTAAATATATTTTCTCATTAAATGCCTCTACCCTACACACTTATTTCATGATCATTTTATTTAAAACAATTCACTTCAATGGGGAATAGTCCATGATTTGCACATTAAGACATGTGCAGAAACATATTTAAAATATGTGAAGAGTTTTTGCACAGTTCTTGTTTTGGATATTTCTTTAATTCTGAATAAAGTTTACTTTTGAAATTAAAAAAAAATTGTAGTCCAATTTTTTTGATTTTCAGTGAAAACAAACAGCTCGTTGTCTCTTGTCGAGCAGGAGAAAACATATTCTTTGTTACCACAGACTACAATTACAGAATAATGTTGGTAGCGCAAGACGAATACTGCAAAAATCTATAAAATCCTCAGAGACTGATGGGTTTTTTTTTTTGCTTCATTCCGCTGTCCTACTCTTCATCGCTTCTTGTGAAATGGCTCTGGCTCCTTGCTGTCTGTGAGGAGCTGGATTAGATCAGACACCCTGTTCACATCACATTCCCCCATAGACCTCAACCAGGGACAGTCGACGATGTCTCTGCACCCCTTGACCTGCTTTGCTGAAAGTTAAAACTCACAATACAAAGCACAGTATTCACCAAGGTCTGTCTGAAGACAAAAAGACCAAATATAAAAAGATCTCATTCATAAAACATTTACTTCACGTCTAGCCTGCTCAGATCCACAGGAGAATTAAGTATTACTAAAATACATCAATATACAAAAATATATTTATCTGCGCACCCCTGACGGCGATAACAAAAGTATTATTAGAATGATAAATTGGAATTACTTTGTTGCCTTGGCGATAGAGAATATTGTTACATGCCAAATGTCCATTTCAAAACTAAATATTAATTTTGACCCATGAAGCCTGATTATCATTTCTTTTACCTTCACTGCCACGATTAATATAAAATAATTTAGCACCATAAAGAAAATGAAGCTAAGCTTGAATCCAGCTGACTACTAACTATACAACATAACTAAACAAAGATAATGCATCCAAAATCAGTCAGTTTAAATTTTCCCAAATGCATTCTCAAGGTATTTGAAAGATATGATACTTTGATTTATAGTTGCGTTTTCCAAATTAATCACTTTGATTGTGACTTTAAGTAATATTATTTTTAAGACAGTTATGATAAGGTCCTTCAAGCTAAATATGTTTTTTCGATGGAGAAATACCTTTAAGGCTGTAGCATGTTCTCGAGCTACCTGTTTTTTTTTAAAGATACAGCATTGAAACAGGCCATTCAGCCCACCAGGTCCATGCCGACAACCAGTCACCCCCTCACATTAGTTCTACGTTATCTTTCTTTCATATCCTCTAACAACACATTAGGGGCAATTGACGAAAGCCAAGTGACCGACAAATCCGCACGTCATTGTGATGTGAGAGGAAACTAAAGCACGTGGTAGAAATCCACACATTGAAACCCCTGTCCCAAGGTATAAGTTCATTCCAAGACCTCTCCCGAGTTTGCCCTGATTCGAACTCGGAGATTTACGGTAATGACCACTCATCGGTACTCGGGGCTCTCGTGGACATTTTTCAACATGTTGAAAAATCTTCACGAATCTTCCCGAGCTTACCTGCCACTAGCGAGTCTTCCCGAGTGCCTGCCGTTAGCGGTACGAGCCGCTAAGAGACGTCCCCGAGCTCCGAGTACCCGCTACATTCATTCTCCGTGCTTACCACAAGTTTGATTTTTTTCTATCTCAGGAGAGCTCTTGGAATGAACTCGCACCGTGGGACAGGGCTATGACAGGGAGAACATACAAATTCCACACTGAGAGCACCCGAGGTCAGGATCAAGCCCTGGTCTCTGGCGCTGTGAAAGGGCAACTCTAACAGCCACACCTCTGAATTCTCACAAACTTGATATGAAAAGATATAAGCAAGTATATTTGAGAGAGATATTAATTTTTAATAATATTTATATCTTGGTGGGAAAAAAAGCAAGTTTAACAGCACAGCATAACTTTTGCAATAGTGTGAGAGGAAACCTTAGCTCCTGGATTATGCGTGTGAGCACAAATATCAAAAGATTATTACCAAAATAATTCACTGACAGTATAATTATAGGAAGGATACAGTGTTATTACAGCCTTGCTGATTTAGTCTTTCGCTGCAGACAAAAGAAAACAATACCTTTTTCTCACCCAACACATCTAAGACTTACTTTTTTTTCTCCAAGCAGTGAAAGGCTAAGGCAAGGTGCCAAAACCTAATATAGCCTCAGTGTCTAATTTAAACAACAGTAAGTGGTTCCAAGCTGACCTTTCAAAAGAAACTCTTCACAAACGAGGGAGACAATAAAGGTCTTGCCTAAGAGGCTGCCGTATTTTTAGAGACAGCGACACCTAAATCAAGAACTCACACCAGAGAGGTATAATCGCAGGAAACTGCTCCAAAGAATAGATTTCCTCCTCAGAGAGTCAGATGTTCATTTTGGGACTCATTACTGTGGAAATGCAGGGAACAGAACTGGAAGCTAATCTGTAAACCAGATCCAGGAGAAACTTAAGGACGTGAAATGCTGGAGCTGATATGACAGGAGGTTACTACCCCATCAACAGCCCGTCTATGTTTTCCCATCAAGGTCCATGGGAATACACCAGGGACAACGAACACAACAATACTCATGTACTCATGGAACAACCAGGATTACATAGTCACAATGTGCATTATTTAGTCAGACCTAAATCAAAAATAGCAAGATGTCTAGTTTATGGTTTGGAATACTTTTTTTTTTGGGGGGGGGGGGGGAGAATAAGGAACATTAAACATTTGGAGACACAAGGAACTGCTGATATTGGAGTCTTGAACAAAATACAAAAGTGCTGGAGAAACTCAGTGTGCCTGGCAACATCTGTTATGAAGATAGAGACAAAATGCTGGAGTAACTCAGCGGGACAGGCAGCATCTCTGGAGAGAAGGAATAGGTGACGTTTCAGGTCGTGACCCTTCTTCAGAGTGATAGTGGTAGTGGGGAGAAAGGTGGAAAAGCGAGGCGGGGAGAGCACAAAGTGATAGGTGGATACTAGTGGGTGGTGTCCGATTGGCTGATGGGTGGAGTAAGGGACAAATGCTGGAGGTAAAAAGAAGATAAAGGGCTTCATTTTTTAGTTCAGGGACTCAGCATGGAAACAAGCACTTTGCTCCACCATGTGTGTCCACACTGGCCATCAATTACCCATTGACACGAGACACATGATGTCCCACTGTCCTATCTACTCCCTGCACAATCGGGGTGATTAACGGAGGCAAATGAACTCACAAATCCACACATCTTTGGGATGTGGGAGGAAACCGGAACACCTGGTGGAAACCACGGGGAGAATGTGCGCACTCCACACAGACAGCACCAGAGGTCAGGATTGAACCTGGGTCTCTGGCGCTTTGGCACATTCTTTGGCATCTTTGGCACACGTCTAACTGCAGCACGGTGTCACGGATAAATGGAGGGTTTGGGATGTGGAGAGAGGAGTGTGAAATGTACAGCCAGAAGGAAGGATATGGGTGGAGGGGCAAGGGGGAGGGAGGGGTAAGTGGGAGAATAAGAGGAAAGTGAGGGGCTCGGGGATGGGAGATGAGTGTACAAAAGTGGGGACGAAGCAGGGTGACTGGGAGATATACACAAAGTGCTGGACTAACTCAGCGGGTCAGGCAGCATCTCTGGAGAAAAAGGATGGGTGACGTTTCGGGCCGTGACCCTTCTTCAGTCTGAAAGTAGAGGGGAGTAACTGGAAGGGTGGGAGATAATGGGAGAAGAAATATTAACTGCAAACAAGAATTGTAAGAATTGTAAGAAATACATTACTATGGTCTTAAAAAAATGTTACAAAAATCATGAGATGAATAGATTGGGAAGTCGCACAGAGTCTGTTGCCCAGAGTTGGGGAATTGAGAACCAGAGGACAAAGGTTTAAGGCGAAGGGGGAAATATTTAATAGGAAACTGAGGGGTAACATTTACACACAAAGGGTGATGGGTGCATGAGTTGCCAAAGGAGGTAGTTGAGGCAGGAACTATTGCAATATTTAAGAAACAATTATACAGATATATGGACAAGTACATGGATCGGTCAAGTTTAGAGGTATATGGACCAAATCCAAGCAGGGATTGGTGTAGATGGGACATTTTGGTCGGAGTGGGCAGGTTGGATCAAAGGGCTTGTTTCCTAGATCAGCTAGAGCTGACTCTAGCTGATCAGTTTATCTTTTAATTTACTGACACGTAATCTAGGGGGTTAACTAGATCAGTTGGAGGGGCTAATCAGTTAATCAGTTAACAAGATCACTTGGGGGTTAACTAGATCATGAATAATCTCAGCATTGTACTTCACTCAGAGAGACATCCAGTGCTCTGTTAATTGGATGATGCCATACAAAACCCATGGGGCTTGAAGAAGGGTCTCAACCCAAAACATCACCCATTCCTTCTCTCCAGAGATGCTGCTTGTCCCGCTGAGTCACTCCAGCTTTTTGTGTCTATCTTCGGTTTAAACCAGCATCTGCAGTTCCTTGTCTTCAAGAAGGAACTGTAGATGCTGGAAGATCGAAGGTACACAAAATTGTTGGAGAAACTCAGCGGGTGCAGCAGCATCTATGGAGCGAAGAAAATAGGCGACGTTTGGGGCCGAAACCCTTCTTCAGACTGAGGAGGGGGGGGGGGGGGGGGAAGGAAGGAAAAAGGGAGGAGGAGGAGCCCGAGGGCGGGGGGATGGGAGGAGACAGCTCGAGGATTAAGGAAGGGGAGGAGACAGCAAGGGCTAGCAAAATTGGGAGAATTTGCAGTTCCTTCCTACCCACTGGCCTTGAAGATACACTGTCATTGTAAAGTCACTGCTGTCTAGATGTGCTGCAAAGCTGGTGAAGCCACAATCCATTAAGGTGCTCGCTCTGACCTTAGCAGATCAGTGACACTGACTGATCCAAACAGATCATAGACTGAGTTCCACAGTGGACTCTGTCCCAAAATAACTGCCAGCCTGCTTCAGTGTGGCAGAAGAATGTAACTAAAATACACAGCCAGTTTTAGATGCATGTTATATGGGGCGACTTCAGTCTTTAAAAAAAAATAGTACTGTTGATACCAACTCACTGCTGAGAAATTTGAGAGTGAATAATAACTGGGAATAAATGTTTCCATCTTTTTATGTTCAGATTATGTTTTGCTAAGTTTCTTTTTTTGCTAAATTAGATATTCTTAACAATGGCAAGTAGCTTGAGCAGCCCACACCAAATGTTGTTCACTTGGACACTAGGATCTGATGGATTAGAGGAGCATAAATGCATAAAGCATCAACAACGTGGAGTGTTTTACATTTTCATTTTGGCCATTCTGGCATTTTTTTTAACTCGAATTTTTCAATGATAACAAAATGTACAAAAACGACCATAGTTTACAACCTGCGCCCGAGATTCTTGATAGAGCCTGTTGGAGAACCTCAAACAGAAAGTGGTCTAATTCTTACATTAACAAGTTGATTCGGGAAGGTTGTTGATAAAAGTACTTCCACCAAGTTCTAATATCTTGAATGGTGAAAGTAACCCAGGTTACCCACAACTCTGGTGATCTGAGACATTTTGAGAGCTATTTTAATGTGAAATAGTAAACCCATTTTACATTTCCTTTTTCATCTATGTTTACAGTCACAATTTAGCACAGACCAGAGTGGTATTTGAAATAAGAAGCTGACAAGAGCTTCAGGGAAACATTAAAAGGAAATAAGATTTAAAAAAAAATTATATAAACGTGATATTAATCTTTTTGGCATGTGTAACCTTTAAACAGTTTTCAAATTTTGTCTGAACTTGGTTACATCTGAAGTAAATAATTAGCATTTATATTTTGGTTTCGAGTTTTTATTCCATGATGTTATTCATTTCATTTAACTATTTTTTTTTAATTAAAAAAAAAGCATATAGTTGCATTGTAAGATTATTAACAATATTTCCCTCAACCATTCCACACAACCTCTGGATTATATCGGGGGGGGAAATATGTTTCCGCACACAGCAAAATAGATTTTACTTTTCTTGCGAAGATAGACACAAAAAGCTGGAGTAACTCAGCGGGACAGGCAGCATCTGTGGGTGACGTTTTGGGTCGAGACAGGGTCTGAAGAAGGGTCTCAACCCAAAACGCCTCGACCCGAAATTTGTGAATGTGGTGCAGGTATGTTCTGCCACTAATATAAGAATCATTTGGATGTGTGCTAGAATCGTCAAAGCATATTTGGTCGGTTGGTTACCAAGTGTAGGGAAATGGGATCGGTGTAGATTGAGTTGCACCAGACAATGCAACCAACCTAGACGCATCTCAGCTTTGTCTGGCAACAGCTCGGCCCAAAACCGCAAGGTCTTGCAGAGAGTTATGAACACAGCCCAGTACATCACGAAAACCAGCGTCACCCGCCATCCGCCCTTCATGCTGCCCCGGGAACGCAAGCCACCACGGTCAAGCACAATACACAATACAATACAATACAATTTATTTGTCACTTGAACCTCATAGAGGCTCTGTTTCTACAGTGATACACAAGATACAACACAATTTGCATCCCTTCCTTGCTGTGATGGGCAGAACATGCACAAAGCAGAGTTGTCAAGCGCGGCACCACTCATGCCTGGTGATACACTCTGCTCCCTTCTCCTGTTGGGCAGAACATACAAAGCTTGTAAGCGCGTACCACCAGATTCACAAACAGCTTCTTCGCTGCTGTTACCAGACTCTTCATATGCTGAAGATGATCTCCCAATCTTCCAATCCATCTCATTATCACCTCGCACTTTTTTTTAACCTGCACTTTCTCCGTCGCTGTGACACTAGATTCTGCACTCTGTTTATCTACTCTTTTGCACTACCTGTGATGTACTCATGCATGTGATATGATTTGCTTAGATTGGACACAAAACAAAGTTTCTCACTGTATCTCAATCCACGTGATAATAATAAGCTTATTCTTGATGCTTATCATACTTACAGTGGCCTGAGAGATCTATTTCCGTGTTGTATAACTCTGTGACTCCACCTATGACTATCAGGGTGAAGACCAACAGAAGATCAAGTGGAAGTATTTGAACAGTGTTTTATTGGCTTAATTTTTTTATTGTGTTGGGGGAAGAATTAGGAAAATATGTTAGTGTTGATGGTAAGTTACTGCCATTATTAATAAATTGATAAGTTTAAGATCATTAGCAAAAGAAAAAAGATGGATATATATTTATATCCAAAATATTTTCAGAAATTGAATTTGCATAAGGAGCAGCAGTTTTAGGAGAACCTAAACTGTTTGTAACAACATCTTCAAAAGATATAAATGGAATAAGAACATGAAAAGTAAGAAATAGAAGCAGATGCTGGCTATTCGGCCCTTTCTATCTGCTACACCATTCAGTCGTGACTGAATAGTCAATAGAGGCATGGGATTAAATGAATTAGACCTTCATTGATTTAAAGCAGGTAGAATGCAGCAAATGGAATCCTTCTGGTTTATAAACTATTTGATCAATGAAGAGATAATTATCCATAGAATGCATGAGTTCTCTGCTCCTATCCCCATCAGTATTGGTGTCCTGAGAGGTGGTAAATGCTCCAGGAAGCAAATGAACCATGTGGACAGACTAGAACAAGTCCCACACACATTCTCCTCACCCCCGAAACAACCAAACCCTTTTAACTCTTGCAAAACCCCAGCCCATAGCCATCAGTCCAAATTGTTAATAGACTCAAAAAATGCTGGAGTAACTCAGCGGGACAGGGAGCATCTCTGGATAGAAGAAATGGGTGAAGTTTTGGGTCGAGACCCTTCGTTAGACTTGGAGTCAGGGGAGAGGGAGACATGGAGATAAGGAAGTGTAGGGTGTGATAACGAGACATCAAAGAGAACGGGGATAAAGGAAAATGCAGAATAAATCATTGTTAGCTGGGAGAAGGTGACAACGAGGCATAAAGAGATCAATTTTAATATTCAGGTGGACAGGCTGTTAGACTGATCGGAGAAGTAGGAAGGGGGAGGAATGGAGAGAGAGAGGGAAAGCAATGGTCACTTTAAGTTAGAGGTCAATATTCCTGCCATTATGTTGTCCATGCGAAATATGAAGTGCCGTTGCTCCAATTTGCGCTGGGCCTCACTCTGACTGTGGAGGAGGCCCAGGACAGAAAGGTCAGCGTGGGAATGGGAGGAGGTTCAACAGGGAGATCAGGCAGGTTTAGGCGGACTGAGCGGCGGTGTTGAACGAAACGAGCCCAGCCTGCGCTTGGTCTGCACTTACTCCCGGTTGCGAAACTTTTTCACACCTTACACTTCCTTATCTCTCTGTCTCCCTCTCCCCTGACTCTCAGTCTGACGAAGGGTCTCAACCCGAAACGCCATTCCCATTCCTTCTCTCCAGAGATGCTGCCTGTCCCGCTGAGGTATTCCAGCATTATTTGTCTATCTTTGGTATAAACCAGCATCTGCAGTTCCTTCCTACACAGTCCAAACAGTTAAACAGTTTGTCAATATTTCTAATGTCTCAGTGCTAACCATCACTTCATCTAATAACTTTTAAATATAAATAAAATGAAAAGTATTAAATATGTAACAAAAATGATTTAAAAAAATTCAATCCAACCAGTTATCATGCTTTTTAACCATAAACAATGGTCTTCAAACAGAATAATGTTGCTCACCTTCTTCATCATTTATGTTCTTGTAATCCAACAATCTTTATCGAAATGCTTGGGTTAGCTCAGCAGAATCCTACTGCACTGCAGGTATGGACCAGATGCGTTAATCACCAGCCGGGCACAAGCACTAAACTCGGGGCTTGTCAGTCTCCTGAGGAGTCACTAAACTCAGCAGCACTTACGCGATGAAAATCCTGCAGTTTTGGCAAAACCCTGCAAAATCTGGGCCAAAGGGTCAAAGAGAAAGGAAAAGCAAAGAACATTTTATTTAAAGAAACAGGGCTGTAAAAAATTTAAGATGGTCAAAGCCTAACAAGAAAGTGTAGGATGGAAAATTGTATCTGGGTTGGAGGCACAAAAATAGATGGACAACTAATGTTGCTCCTTGCCTGATGTTCTATCTGATTATCTTCAGCAGAATTGAACATTAAGTGAGCAGCTAATGTCTTGCATTACTTTTCTACCATCAGCCAAGATGAATTTCTCTCCAAGGTCAAAAGCACCTTGTCCTCTGTACCGTGCTCTGAGGAGGATGTTCTTCTTAATGGCTTCATGTCTTGTTTTTTTTTTGATGTCGAGGTTTGCTGGAGATCCATTTGTTGCATGGTCTTCACGAATAAAAAAGTAAGAACTTGAATTGCTATGGTGTTTATTTATGACCCCAAGCCACATAGCTTTACAGTCATTTGGGAAAAAGCAATATTATATATTTATTGGTTAGCAGACTGCAATGTACACTTATGAATGATGATAGGGCGGTACATTGGCTCCGGAAGTGGCGGCGCTGCCTTGCAGCTGCGGCTCGCCTGCAGTCCATTTGTCTTTACATTGTGTTTTCTTTTGTCCCGTTTTTACAGTTTATTTCGGTTTATTTAGTTGTGTATGTGTGGGTGTAACATGTTTTTTGACTCTTCTTCAGTGGGGGATGCGACCTTTCTTGCCGTATCCCCCGTCTCCGTGTCCGTCTGTGCTGAGGCCTATCGCGGAGCTGGCGGCCTCCAACTGCGACCGACCTCAAGGCTGTGGAGGCAGAGCCAGGACTTACCAACGCGAGGCTGGCAGACTTTGGGGCTGTGGCTGCGGCGTGACCCAACTTCCGACCCGACTTTGGAGCCTCGGAGGCTCGGCCGTGGGCCAGTGGATGACATAGTCGGGAGCTCACAGGTTGGTGACCAGTTCTTCTGGAGCTCCCGAAACTACAGCTGCGTCCGCTGGACTGGAGGGCGGCAGCTTCGACCGCCCCGGGCCGCGGAGTTTGAACCGGCCCGTTTGCGGAGCTCGGATTCAGCCGCGTGACTTGCTCACCATCACCCGGCGGGGTCACAACATCGGAGGCTTGGATTGCCTCGGCGCAGAGGGAGAGCAAGGAGGGAAGAGACAATGTCTTTGGGACTTTAAACTGTGTTGAGTGTTTGTTTTGTTATTATTCTATGTTATGACTGCAGGCTAAACCATTTTGTTGCACTGAAAAGTGCAATGACAATAAAATTGAATCCAATTCAATCCAATCCATTGACCAGTGTGGGAGGCAACTGATGGAGTTGTAGTGAGACATGAAACTGGAGTAGATGTTCATCCTATGGACTAGATCTCCATTTATGTTTTACACGAACCTGCTCCCATACTTCTCTTCCTCACACGATCAACATACCTTTCATTTTCTTTCGGGCCGAAACCCCCGCCAATGTACGTAGTCTTGCCAAGCTTATTATCATCGCATGTTTAGTTTAGTTTAATTTAGAGATACAGCGCGGAAACGGGCCCTTCGGCCCACCGGGTCCACACCGACCAGCGATCCCCGCACATTAACACTATCCTACACACACTAGGGACAATTTACACATACACCTAGCCAATTTACCTACAATCCTGTATGTCTTTGGACTGTGGAAGGAAACCGAAGATTGCAGGGAAAACCCACACGGTCACGGGGAGAACGTACAAACTCCATACAGACGACATCCATAGTCAGGATCGACCCGGGTCTCTACTGCAGTACCACCGTGTCCACCCTGTACCGAGGTACCATATACCAGATACACATGTGTGCAGTGAAAAGCATTTTGTTGCACGCTGTCCAGTCAGGGAAAAGACTATACATGATTACAATCAAACTGTCCACAGCTGTACACATACAGGATAAAGGATATAACGTTTAGTGCAAGATAAAGTCCAATAAAGTCTGATTAAAGATAGATCGAAGGTCTCCAATGCGGTAGATGGGAGGTCAGGATTGCACTCTAGCTGCTGAAAGGACAGCTCAGATGCCCTCATTCCCAGTTTATCTAGCTTCCCAGAGAGTTGTGAATCTGTGGAATTCTATGCCATAGAAAGCAGTGGCCAATTCACTGGATGTATTCAAGAGAGAGTTAGATATAGCTCTTATGGCTAATGAAACCAAGGGATATGGGAAGAAGGTACACAAAAATGCTGGAGAAACTCAGCGGGTGCAGCTGCATCTATGGAGCGAAGGAAATAGGTAACGTTTCGGGCCGAAACCCTTCTTCAGACTGATGGGGGTTGGGGGGAGGCGGGGAGAAGAAAGGAAATAGGGGGAGGAGCCCGAGGGCTGGGGGAGAGAAGGGGATATGGGAAGAAAGCAGGAACAGGGTACTGATTTTGGATGATCAGCCATGATCATATTGAATGGAGGGTGCTGGCTCGAAGAAGCGAATATCCGACTCCTGCATCTATTTTCTATGTTTCTATGTTTCTAATGCATGAATGTTAATCTTCACATCTACACATTGAGGTAATATATTCAACATCCCAACAATTCCCTGGGTAAAGTAGCACCTTATGATTACTAGTTATATTCGATAGTAACTATTTTATGGCCCCAGCCTTTGGTCTCCAGCATTAATAGGAACATCGTTTTCGATAATCACACTTCATTTATTTAAGGACCAGTGTGAGGACAGCACATGGCCCTTTATTCTAGATAGAAGAAGAACCTCTAAACCTTCTCCCTCGACCCCGTCCATGGACCCCGACAGTCTTATCAGGTGAGGTAGAGGTCAACGTGCACCTCCTCCAATCTTATCTACTGTATCCTTGGTTCCAGGTGTGGACTCCTATGTATTGGCGAAACCAAGCGCAGGCTCAGCGATCGTTTCACTGATCGCCTCCGCTGTGTCCGCCTACTCCTACACGATCTCCTGGTTGCCAAACACTTTAACTCCCCCTCCCATTCTTAAACTGACCTTTCTGTCCTCGACCTCCTCCATTGTCAGAATGAGACCCAGCGCAAATTGGAAGAACAGCACCTCATATTTCGCTTGCGCAGCAGTATGATTCTTGATTTCTCTAACTTCAAGTAACCCTTGCTTTCCCTCTCTCTGTGTCCCTCCCCCAGCCTGGTTCTCCAACTTGTTTCACTGTCCTCCTGATTAATTTTACTGATTGTATGCTTCGTTGTCACCTTCCCCTCAGTCAACAATTATTCCACATTTCCTTGCTCATCATCTGCTTTGGTCTGTCGTTTTCACACCTTACACTTCCATATCTCTAGTCTCCCTCTCCCCTCAGTCTGTAGAAGGCTCGGCCCATTCCTTCTCTCCAGAGATGCTGCCTGTCCTGCTGAGTTACTCCAGCATTTTGTGTCCATCCCCTATGATCAGCTGTGTCCGTTCAAAAGGTTTACTTCAGAATTTAGTTTAGTTTAATTTGCTTTAGAGATATAGCGCAGAAACAGGCCATTCGGCCTTTTGAGTCCACACCGACCCGCGATCCCCGCACATTAACACTATCCTACACACACTAGGGACAATTTACACTTATACTAAGCCAATAACCTATCAACCTGCATGTCTTTGTAGCGTGGGAGGAATCCAATGATCTTGAGAAAACCCACGAGGTCACGGGGAGAATGTACAGATAGCACCAATGGTTGGGATTGATCCTGGGTCTCTGTTGCTGCAAGTGCTGTAAGGCAGCAACTCTACCGCTGCACCACTGTGCCACCCATTTTGGTATCAGTACAGTGGGCAAGAAATTACCTTGTGTGAGAAAATGGTCATTTAAGTTGTGTTATACAGGGACTTGTGCCACGTCTGTTTGAGGCTTAAACATTCAAGCAACATTTGAAACAGTATTTTACAATACAGCAGGCTTGCAAATCCTGGGCCACAGATAATGTAGGCAATTGCATTCCGATAAAACATACTCTTATAACCCATAACTCAATTGTGCCTTCAGATGGAATTTTGACGTTTAGGTTTAGGATTATTATTTTGATCACGTGTACTGAAGCTCAGTGAAAAGCTTTGTTGTGCATGCTATCCTATCAGATCAGATAACACCACACATAAATACAATCAAGTCAAACTCAAGTATAATAGATAGAGCAATAAGGAAAACTGCAGGCCCGGTGGACAGGAACATCGGGAGCTCCAGGTCCCTGGTGGGGGACCGCTTTTCGGAGCTCCCGCAACGGCAGCTTCTCCCGCTGGTATCGCGGGGTTGAAAGGACATGGAGCCGGGGCCTAACATCACCCGGTGCGGGTTAGTGGCCACGGGGACTTACCATCGTCACCAGGGGCTCTAACATCGGAGCCCCAGTTCGCCTAGACGCTGCAGTTGGACCGCGAGTGAAGACTAAAGGGAAGAGATAAGACTTTGCCTTCCATCACAGTGAGGAGGTGTTGGAGACTCACTGTGATAGATCTTTATGTAAACTGTGTTAAGTGTTGGTTTTGCGTTTTTTTTGTAATGTAAAAAAAACATAGTTAATGTAATTTCGTTCAAACCTAGGTTTGAATGACAATAAATAGCATTCCATTCCATATATATATATATATATATATATATATATATATATATATATATATATATTTTATATATGTATGTATATATACACATATATATATATATGTGTGTGTTTATATATATATATATATACACACATATATATACACATATATATATACATATATATATATACATTATATATATATATATATATATGTATATATAACTCTATTTGCTGTACAGCAATTCACAGTTCTTATTTATTCCTTGAATGTTGTTTTTTAATCAGTAGTGACAAAGTGCAGGGTGTGTACAATTGACAAGTGAAAATAATGCAGGCAGCTGTCAAATGAATGGACTCTGCCCAAATTGGTGCCAGTTACTACTTTTAATTCATCCTCTTTGCATTAAAAGATAGACTTCTGAGTGGAAGTAATCTATATCCTCTATACCCTGGGGGTGCATTTTCTAAAATAAATGCATGTGACCTGGGATCGCTCACTTCCATGTACTTCTGTTGTGTCGTGAACCCTGGTGTCTCAGAGGCTTTTGCGAGTCGCTAATCTCAGCTCCCCCCCGGCAGAAGCGTGCATCAGTCGCACAAGGTGGTGTGACCCAGCGGTGGAGGGGTCACCAGGTCTCTACCCGCTGCCACCGAACGCACGGTGACACGGCAGCTGAGCGGGGGTCCACTGGAGACATAATACTGGCAACCCGACACCCCCGCCACTGCCTTCAGTAAACCACACGAAAACAAGCCTTTAATTAATAATTAACATTGCCAAGAGAAGTGCAGCAGCGGACCCTATAAACCAGTCAGAGGAATCGGAAAGCCTCTAATTATTCGCCATAATCGCTCTCTCAAAAGGCTGCTGTGGCCGCTTTAGGATATCCGTTTCTTCGGAGACACTAGCGAGGCAGGCAGCCACTGGGAGAAAAGCCCCGAGACCAAGTAACGACCCATAAAATGTTACTCCAAGGTATGCCGTCTAACCCCTCTGGGTCAGAGGTCAGCCACAATCTCAGATAATGACTACTAATAACGTCACCCGATCAGGTCAGAAGAAGCAAAGAGATCTGAGTGAAAATTACTCGGAACAAAAGGAGGTGGGGTGGGGGGGGGGGGGGGGGGGGGGGGGAAGGAAGAAGCAAACTCTTTATCCTTTGTTTAGACTTCAATAATCCTTTCTCATTTGTTCGCTGCTTCCAGTTTGCTTATTATAGGTTGCTCACAGGCAGGCTAGCTCTGGATACCCATGACTGTGCATCTGCCGGGACACCACTAATGTTGGCCCTTTTGCAAATATTTAGAAAGGTATTTTTCTATTGCATTGTGCTGTGGATAGTCAGCTCTGAAAGTTATAAAGTCATGAGGTCATTGGTAATAGGAGCAGAATTAGGCCATTCGGCCCATCAAGTTCAGGCCATTCGGCCCATTAAGCCATTCAATCATGGCTGATCTATCTTTTCCTCCTAACCCCATTCTCCTGCCTTCTCCCCATAACCCTTGACACCCATACTCATCAAGAATCTATCTATCGCTGCCTTCAATTATCCATTGACGGCCTCCACAGCCTTCTGTGGCAAGGAATTCCACAGATTCACCACTCTCTGACTGAAGAAATTCCTCCTCATCCCCATCCTAAAGGGACATCCTTTAATTCTGAGGCAGGGTCAAGGAAAGTGCACTCACGTCACGGCACTGTTTACAGCAATCTTTCCACCATCACGCACAAGGAGCACAAGAGGCCCAAGAAAGGCACCATTGTATGCAGATGCCGAGAAGTGTGTTCAGCTCTGTCTGAACAACGTCTAATCCTGTGTGTGTCGATAAGAAGAAGATTCTGAGGCTATGAGCTCTTCCCGTTGTTAGGGAATATAGGGTTTGTAGCCAAAACCAACATGTCCTAGACTCTCTCCACATCCACTCTATCCAAGCCTTTCACTATTTGGTACGTTTCAATGAGGTCACCCCTCATTCTTCTAAACTCCATCGAGTTCAGGCCCAGTGTCGTCAAAAGTCCTCATTCAGCAAACAGTGGCAGAGGCCAATATTGTATCCCTCCTCTTCCCAGTAACCTGCCGTCAGCTACCCAAACTTTGCTCAACCCTCTAACTCTTTCAATTTGTTCCGTCAATTGTGGAAGTTTTTGAGGGATGGATGGCCAAACAGGTGACTGTGTCTGGGACAGTCTTTGGAGGAATTCCTCAATCCAAATCTGCCAAACATTTTTTCCCAAAGCTCGCCAATATTTTAGTTTTCATTTTTAGAAGATCCAGGTAACTGCAGGCTAATCTGGGATATTCATCACTTAGAAAGGATATAGTGTGTAGTTGGTACAATATCATCTGTGCAAAGAACCTGGTCAGCTAAGCTTTTCCCAGAGTCACTCCCTTCTCTCTGATCCATTCAATCTTCCCAGAGACAGAAGATTTAAGGGCTTGTCCCATTGTACGAGGTAATTCAAGAGCTCTCCCGAGTTTTAAAAAAAATCATACTCATGGTAAGCACGTAGAATGTACGTAGCGGGTACGTCGGAGATCGGGACGTCTCTTAGCGGCTCGTAACGCTAAAGGCAGGTACTCGGCAAACGCGGTAAGCTCGGGAAGATTCGTGAAGATTTGTCAACATGTTGAAAAATGTCAATGAAAGCCCCGAGTACCTACGAGCGGCTATTACCGTAATTCTCCAAGTTCGAATCAGGTGAAACTCGGGAGAACTCTTGATTTAGCTTGTACGGTGGGACAGACCCATAAGTTAATAGGTTTAGTTTTAGAGATGCAGCGCGGAAACAGGTCCTGCAGCCCACCGTGTCCCGGCCGACCAGCGATCCCCATACACTAGCACCATCCTACACACTTGGGACAATTTACTCCAAAGCCAAGTAACGAAGGAATGTCTTTGGAATGTGGGAGAAACTGGAGCACCTGGAGAAAACACACAACAGTCAAAAGGAGAACATAAAAACTCTGTTCAGCCAACACCCGTTGTCAGGATCAAACCTGGGTCTTTGGCACTATAAGGCAGCAACTCTACCCCTGCACCACTGTGCCGCCCCATAAGTAGTAAAAGGTTTGGAGGAGGATCAGTGAATGAACTTTCATCCAAGAGATGGTTGGAAACGGTATTTGACTGAAACGTGGAGGCAGGAACTCTGACAACATTAAAGAGATATCTAGACGTATTGCACATTTAAATTACAAAGGCAAACAAGACTATAGACCAAATGTTGAAAGACGGGAATAGTACAAATGGGAAGCATGGACATGATGGGTCGAAGGGTGTCTGTTCTGTCTGTGACTAGAAGTGGAGGTCACCAGAGGAATAAATCGGGTAGATGCCCAGAATGTCTTGCCCAGACAGGGGTGGAAAATCCGGGGGGGGCCAGAGGGAACACGTCCCCCCCCATGTTTTGAGAGGTGGGGGACATCCCCCCCAAGTTTTTGTGATCCCGATTTTAAAGTCACTGTTTTTAGCGCTGGATTGAGCCTCCGAAGCCTCGCGCGTGTGTGTGAGTGTGCGCTTGCGCGCTTGGCCGCCAAAAAATTGTGTCCCCCGTCCCCTCCATGTTTTGATAGTGAGTTCCGTTCTTGTGCCCAGAGTGGGGGAATCGAAGACCAGAGGACATAGGTTCAAGGTGAAGGGGAAAAGATGCAATAGGAATCTGAGGAGTAGGCTTTTCACACAAAGGGTGGGTGAATGGAACGAGCTGCCAGAGGAGAAAGTTGAGGCTGGGACTAGCCCGTCGTTTAAGAAACAGTCAGACAGGTACATGGATAGGAACAGGTTTGGAGTGATATGGACCAAACGCAGGCAGGTAGGACTAGTGTAGCTGGGACCAGTTGGGCGGTGAGGGCAAGTTAGGCTGTTTCATTCTATGACTCTATGACTATGACCCTCCTCTCGGAGAAGAGGGTACCCACAGAAAATTGAATGTCAGGGAAGGCCAGAGAGATGAGAAATGGTGAACGCTGAGAGGGCCGGCACACCTGCACGATAATTCAGGTGCTGGAGCTAAGTTAAAAAGACAGTGTGAGGGGTTGGGCTAAGATGTGCATCAGTTAGTGTGTCAGAGACTGTGTGTCTGTGCTCTCCTCTGGCAATCTGCTTAGGCCATTAAAATGGGCAGACTGCTGAATCCAGGAGGAAAACATATTCTCCTGCTGTGTCCCCCTCTGATGAATCAATTCACTGGTACTTTATTGTCACGAGCACCCAGGTACAGTCAAACGCTTGGTTTCACATCTAACCCGGTAAATTCACGGCCGACCTCACAGAGGCAGTACACGTCACCACAATTCTGACAGCGACAAAGTTATAAAAGTTCACTGAACATTCTTGTTGGCTGCTCTAAAGAGGGTTGCCAACTTTCTCACTCCCAAATAAGGGACAAAAGGTCAAAATAAGGGACAAATTCCCGACGGCATTTCATTGACCGACTCGGCCGTGGCTGGGCGAATGATGAGTTGGCCCGGGTGCTGGACTGCACACAAAGCCCAGCCAGCGGGCCAGCTGAGGGGTTTAGGTCCGACACCCCATCCAACTCATGAACTGATGATCGGCCATGAGAAGGAGGGGTGGTGATGTCGGCGGTAAGCGAAGGTCTGAAGGTCAGACAGCTGGCTGCGCTGTCGACCAACGGGACCATGGGCGAGGCACTGCTGCTGCACTCTATGGGCTGCACTACGTCGGGATGGGTGAGGCGGGGGCCGGACGTGGCACTCCGACCCGAGTAGTAGCAGTCAAATACGGGACAAGGGCGATTCCGTATTTGACAAACCAAAGCCCAATATACAGGATGTCCGGGCTAACAAGGGACAATTGGCAACCCTTGCTCTAAATCTTCTCTTCCCATCACTGGTGAATATAATCCCCCAGGGATTACAATCTCCTGATGTCGTGCTGAGGCAGGAAGTGGACCGCGGAGATTTTCTTCCCGTTGTTAGGGAATACAGGGTTTGTGGTTAACACCAAGAATGCACGGCTGGTCATAGCTCCAGCCATACATTCTTGGTGTTGGCTGTAAACCCTATATTCTTTCACGATACAAAGAAAATGCAGCAAGGTGGAGCAGCGGGTAGTGCTACTGCCTTACAGAGCCAGAGACCTGGGCTCGATCCCGACTACGGGTGCTTGTCTGTATGGAGTTTGTACGTTCTCCCCGTGACCCGTGTGGGTTTTCTCCGGGGCTCCGGTTTCCTCCCACAGTCCAAAGATGTACAGGTTTGTAGGTTAATTAGCTTTGCTAAAAATTGTAAATTTCCCCCCAGTGTGTGTGTGTGTGTGTGTAGGGGAGTGCTAGTGTGTGTATGTGTGTATGTGTATGTGGGAGTGTGTGTGAGTAGGATAGTTTTGGTGTGTGTAGGTTAGTGTGAGTGTGTGTGTGTGTGTGTGTGTGTGTGTGTGTGTAGGATTGTGTTAGTATGCGAATATGCAGGGATCACTGCTCGGCACGGACTCGGGGGGCTGAAGGGCCTGTTTCCGCGCTGTATCTCTAGTTTAGATAACTAAAGGACTAAAAGACTAAGCAGGTAATGTGCCTTTAAATACCTAAGATGCGTCTGGACTGCATGCTTTACCAGCGCACGTGCTCTGCCTAATTGTTCAGGAAACCTGGAACTAATGGCTGGGTTAAACCCGTTCCAACAATTGCGTTGCCAAAAGTATCATCTTTCCCGAGCCGCTCAGCTCCCTGAACATTGAGAAGTTTAAACACCCCGTTCTCCACCGTCGCTGTCTGACCTGCTGACTGTGTCACCGTCTTCAGCATTTACGGAACAATCTGCAAGTAATGTGAAAATGCACTTCACCACCAAACCCCTCGGCCCAAATTACACCCAGCTCCCTGCATTCTGCAAAACAATTATGCTTCATGGGATATCATGTGTCCCTCTACTTTATTTTACAAGTTAACATATTTTTATCGCCTCCAGTCACTTAGTTTCAGATCTGGTCCAACCCACGTTTATTCTTGCAGATATTCAGCTGTCTCTTCCAACTGATGATGTGATGATGGCTTGGCATTTTTTTGAGCATCCGTGAGGCATTTGGAGCTGTTTAGACTAGCTTCTTGTGGCTGCTTTCAGCTCATTCTCTCTCTCTCTGGGTTTCTGACTGCCCCCCCCCAGCTTGCATTTTAGGGTTATCTATCTCAGGAGAGATCCTCCAGGCTCATCTCTTTCCTGATCGCTGCAGCCTGAGTCGCAGTCATTGAGCCATGCAATACGGAAACGGGCCCTTCAGCCCACCTCGTCCATGCTGGCCATCATGCCCAATCTAAACTAGTCCCGCTTGTCTGCATTTGGCCCAAGTCCCTCTATTAATAGCTCGGCTGCTAGGGTGGGATTTGAACTCAGGTCTCGTCCTGAGTTAGTCGAGTTCGCTATATTATCAGCCCCGGCACCATCTTGATATCCCTAAATGCGTGCATATATCTGCTCTGAACAAAGCTGTATCTACAACACGTGTCAGAGGCTATGAGGAGGCGAATGAGGTTTGGAGGGAGAGATAGATCAGCCATGATTGAATGGCGGAGTAGACTTCATGGGCCGAAAGGCCTAATTCTGCTTCTATCGCCTATTGCTCATGTTCACAACACTCCTGAAATCAGTTACAATGGTGGGTCAGTGTTACACTTGCCAGTCTAGCAATCCAAAGACTTGAATTTTTGAATAGTACGGGTGTCAGGGATTATGGGGCAAAGACAGGAGAATGGGGTTGAGTGCGAAAGATAGATCAGCCGTGATTGAATGGCAGTGGAGACTCGATAGACTAAATGGCCTAATTCTGTTCATAAGACTTATGAACATGAACAATTTAGTTTAGTTTAGAGATGCAGAGCGGAAACAGGCCCTTCGACCTACCGGGTCCGCGCCGACCAGCGATCCCCGCATATTAAAACCCCTGTCCCACGGTACAAACTCATTCCAAGAGTTCTCCCGAGTTTGCCCTGATTCAAACTCGGATATTTACGGTAATGGCCACTCATCAGTACACGGGGCTATCGTGGACATTTTTCATCATGTTGAAAAATCTTCATGAGCCATCCCGTGCTTTCCTGCCATTAGCGAGTCTTCCCGAATACCTGTCGTAAGCGCCGAGACATCCCTGAGCTCCAACGTACCCGCTACGTTCATTCTCCGTGCTTACCACGAGTTTGATTTTTTTAAAACTCGGGAGAGCTCTTGGAATGAACTCGTACCGTGAGACAGGGCTTTAACACTATCCTATGCACACTAGGGACAATTTTCACATTTACCAAACCAATTAATCTACAAACCTGTACGTCATTCGAGTGTGGGAGGAACCCGAAGATCTCGGAAAAAACCCACGCGGGAACATGGAGAACATACAAACTCCATCCAGGCAGCACCCGTAGTTGGGATCGAACCCGGGTCTCTGGCGCTTCAAGCGCTGTAAGGCAGCAACTCTACCGCTGTGCCACCTTGTCACCCAAAATTTGAACAACCTGAATTTGAATCTCTTCAAACCAGATGCAGAATTTAAAGTCAGATATAATTTGCAAAGAGCAATTAGCTGTCGGAATAAAGATCACAATAATCATTTGGGAAAATCTATCAGATTCACCTACGCCCTCCGGCAGTAAATATTTGCCATCCTCACCCAGTCCGGCCTGTATACTAACCCTCGGCAATTGACACTAACTTCTCTCTAAAGTGGGTTAGCAGTTTCAAAAACGTTGGCATACCAATACTTTCCCATCAGGCAATTAGAGATGGGCGACAAATCCTGACATTTTCTACGATGCACTGATCCTGAAAAATGAATAAATAAAAATAGCAAATGGAGTCGAGTCTAATATTACTTCCTGTCTTGGCTCAGTTTCTGCTGGCCTCTCCCTGTTCACCCCACGGCGTTTCAGTTGGAAGCAGGGAATTAGTATAGATGGGTGGAGGAAGGAACTGCAGATGCTGGTTTACACTGAAGATGGACACAAAAATCTGGAGTAACTCAGAGGGTCAGGCAGCATCTCGGGAGAAAAGGAACAGGTGATGTTTCTGGTCGAGATCCTTCTTCAGTTTGAACCTGTTCCTTTTCACCAGAGATGCTGCCTGACCCGCTGAGTTACTCCAGCTTTTTATGTCTATCTTTAGTATAAATGGGTACCCGATGGGCAGTACAGACAGGGTGGGCTGAAGGGCCTTCGTTTGTGCTGAGTGACTCTATGAATCCCCCCAGCCCTTCCCTGCTTGTTCATCCCTGTCTGTAACTCTGTGTTCTGATGCTCTGCTTTGGAAAGCCATTGATTGAGAAATAGAGGCCCCTTGCTGCTCCACCTCTGATATCTGAGGCGCACAGAGAGCGGTGTTTACATGGAACAAGATGTCCCGGGGGAAATCACCATTTCAGGTACAATTGTAACAGATAAAAGGCATTTGGACAGCTACCTGGATAGGATAAAGGGCCTGTCCCAAGATGCGAGTTCACCCAAGAGCACTCCCTAGCTAAAAAATAAAATCAAGCTTGTGGTAAGTACGTAGAATGTACGTAGGACCTCGTGGATGTCCCGTAGCGGCTCGTAAAACGAATGGCAGATACTCGGGAAACGTGGTAACTCTTGGGAAACTCTTGGACATTTTTCACAGTGTTAAACAAACTTCACGAGTTACCACTTTTCCCGAGTACCTGCCGTTAACATTATGAGTGGCTACGGGACATCCACGAGCTCCTATGTACCCGCTACATACATACCATGAATTTGATTATTTTTTTTTAACTCGGGAGAGCTCTTGGGCGAACTCGCACCATGGGACAGCGGCTTAAGGGCCTAAGAACCTAAGGACATTGGCCTCTTAGCTACATATAAGGAGAGGTTGGACAAACTTGGATTGTTATCTTTGGAGCAGCAGAAGTTGAGGGGAACCTGAGAGAGGTATATATAAATTAACCTTTTTTCCCCCAGGGTGGAAATGTCAAAGACGACAGGACAAAGTTTGAAGGTGAGAGGGGCAAAGTTTAAAGTTAGTTTGCGAGCCAAGTATTTTTACACAGAGAGTGTTGGGTGCCTGGAATGCGCTGCCAGGGGTGGTGGTGGAGGCGGACATGATAGTGGCATTTAAAAGGCTTTTGGATAGGCACATGGATATGCAGGGAATGGAGGCATTTGGATTATGTGCACACAGAGGAGGTTAGTTTAAGTTGGTGTCATGGCTGTGATGCTGCCGATGGGCCTATTGCCGTTGTGTACTGTCGTATGTTCTATGTATGTTCCAGTGCAGGCAGGATTGAGTTGGGTCAAAAGGTCTGTTTCTACGCCTTACAACTCGATGACTCTACTCTTCAATCGTTCTGCACTCATGTTCTTTCATCATTTTGATAGTGGTCTTTAAAACGATGAGAGGGATAGACAGAGTTGACGTGGATAAGCTTTCCCATTGATAGTAGGGAAGATTCAAAAAAGAGGAAATGATTTGAGAATTAAGGGACAGAAGTTTAGGGGTAATACGAGGGGGAACTTCTTTACTCAGAGAGTGGTAGCTGTGTGGAATGAGCTTCCAGTGGAAGTGGTGGAGGCAGGTTCGATTTTATCATTTAAAAATAAATTGGATAGGTATATGGATGAGAAAGGAATGGAGGGTTATGGTCTGAGGGCAGGTAGATGGGACTAGGGCAGAATAATTGTTCGGCACGGACATGAAAGGCCGAGATGGCCTGTTTCCGTGCTGTAATTGTTATATAGGTGGCCTCCTGCACAATATCACTCTGCAAAATTCACCTTGCTCCCTGACACCCCTGAAGCAAAGTATATATGAACACCCACTGGCTGAAACCTTAGATTGAACTTCAGACCATTGCTTTTAGATTTAGGCTTATTATTGTCGCTTGTACCAAGGTACTGTAAAAAAGTTTTGTTTTGTGTGCTATCTGAACATCTCAGCTAACACTATACATCAGTATGATCAAGCCAAACTCACAATTGGTCGGGCAAAGGGGAAAAGACAGAGTGCAGAATATAGTTCTCAGCATTGTAGTGCACACATTCTGGAGACAAAGTCCAATGTCTGCAACAGGAAAGAAGTATATTGGAAAATAATTGAGTCTGAAGAAGGGTCTCAACCCAGGACATCACCCATTCCTTCTCCCCAGAGATGCTGCCTGTCCCGGTGAGTTACTCCAGCATTTTGTGTCTATATTGGACAATACCCTGGCTTATGGAAGGTCCATTCAGCAGCTTGACATCAGAGGGCAAGAAATTGTTCCTGAGTCTGGTGGTGCATATGTTCAAGCTTCTGGATCTTCTGCCCGATGGCAGCGGGTAGAAAAAGAAGTACGGGCACAAAAAATTGGAATAACTTAACGGGTCAGACAGCATCTCTGGGGAGAAAGAATGGGTGACGTTTTGGGTCGAGACCGTTCTTCAGACAGAGAGTCAGGGGAAAGGGAAACGAAAGACGGTGATGCAGAGATGTATAGAACTAAATAAATGAAAGATGTGTAAAAAAGTAAAGATGATAAAGGAAACGGGTCATTGTTAACTGTGTGCTAGACGAAAACGAGTTACAGACAATGAGACTCAACAAGACGACGTTGATTGTTCATCCCAGTTTGGCAAAAGAATAAATCAGGGCAGGTAGTGCATCCGTGTATAACAAGGGAAATCAGGGATAGTATCAAAACAAAAGATGAAGCATACAAATTAGCCAGAAAAAGCAGCCTACCAGAGGACTGGGAGCAATTCAGAGTCCAGCAGAGGAGGACAAAGGGCTTAATTCAGAAAGGGAAAATAGATTATGAAAGAAAACTGGCAGAGAACATAAAAACTGACTGCAAAAGTTTTTATAGATATGTGAAGAGAAAAAGATTAGTTAAAACAAATGTAGGTCCCTTGCAGTCAGAAACGGGTGAATTGATCATGGGGAACAAGGACATGGCAGACCAATTGAATAACTACTTTGGTTCTGCCGGAAATAGCAGGGGACTGGGGAGTCAAATGAGATGAAGGAACTGAGTGAAATCCAGGTTAGCCGGGAAGTGGTGTTAGGTAAATTGAATGGATTAAAGGCCGATAAATCCCCAGGGCCAGATAGGCTGCATCCCAGAGTACTTAAGGAAGTAGCCCCAGAAATAGTGGATGCATTAGTGATAATTTTTCAAAACTCTTCAGATTCTGGAGTAGTTTCTGAGGGTTAGAGGGCAGCTAATGTAACCCCACTTTTTAAAAAGGGAGGGAGAGAGAAAACGGGGAGTTGCAGACCAGTTAGTCTAACATCGGTAGTGGGAAAACTGCTAGTCAGTTATTAAAGATGGGATAGCAGCACATTTAGAAAGTGGTGAAATCATTGGACAAAGTCAGCATGGATTTACGAAAGGTAAATCATGTCTGACGAATCTTATATAATTTTTTGAGGATGTAACTAGTAGAGTGGATAAGGGAGAACCAGTGGATGTGTTATATCTGGACTTCCAGAAGGCTTTCGACAAGGTCCCACATAAGCGATTAGTATAAAAACTTAAAGCACACGGCATTGGGGATTCAGTATTGATGTGGATAGAGAACTGGCTGGCAGACAGGAAGCAAACAGTAGGAGTAAACGGGTCCTTTTCACAATGGCAGGCAGTGACTAGCGGGGTACCGCAAGGCTCAGTGCTGGGATCCCAGCTATTTACAATATATATTAATGATTTGGACCACGTGATTCGTCCCTCACGTGAGCGTCTCAGGCCGCCGTCACGACTGGGCCACCCCGACGGGAGCGCCGTTACCCTCAGGCTGGGCCGCCCTCACGGGAGCGCCATTCCACCCTTGAGCAAGGCTGCCCTGATGGGAGTGCCGTTACCCTCGATCTGGGCCGCCCTCATGGGAGCGCAGTTACCCTCGGGCACACGGGAGCATCTCAGCCCCTCACCAGGCCGCCGTCACGGGAGCGTCACAGCCCCTCACGGGAGCACCGTTTCAGCCCCGAGCTGGGCCGCCCTCATGGGAGCGAGCACAGGGCAAGTCCTGACAGGCTGCCTCCGGAGCCTCGAGGTTGCCAGTTCCGCCATTAGGCCTCAGCGCAGACGGAGGCAGAGAAGGGGGATACGACAAGAAAGTCGCATTCCCCCGAAGGGAGAGACAGAAAGCCTTGTTTCAACCCCCCCCCCCACACACACACATAAACATAACCTAAAAAAACAAAGACTTAGCTAGACAAAACAAAAAAAACAGCACAAAAAAGTGAAAACAAACGGACTGCAGGCGAGCAGCAGCAGTTCACCAGTGCCGCCACTTCCGGATGACACAAAGCTGAGGCGCAGTGTTAGCTGTGAGGAGGATGCTATGAGGCTGCAAGGTGACTTGGATAGGCTGGGTGAGTGGGCAAATGCATGGCAGATGCAGTATAATGTGGATAAATGTGAGGTTATCCACTTTGGTGGCAAAAACAGGAAAATAGACTTTTATCTGAATGGTGGCCGATTAGGAAAAGGGAGAGATGCAACGAGACCTGAGTGTCATGGTACACCAGTCATTTAAAGTAGGCATGCAGGTGCAGCAGGCAGTGAAGAAAGCGGGCATTTTCCGTTGCAACCGCAAGAAATGCAACACCTGTCCCTTCACCTCCCTCCTCGACTCCATTCAAGGATCCAAGCAGTCGTTCCAGGTGCGACAAAGGTTCACCTGTATCTCCTCCAACCTCATCTACTGCATTCGCTGCTCTAGATGTCAGCTGATTTACATCGGGGAGACTAAGCGGAGGTTGGGCAATCGTTTCGCCGAACACCTCCGCTCAGTCCGCAATAACCTACCTGATCTCCCGGTGGCTCAGCACTTCAACTCCCCTTCCCATTCCCAATCCGACCTCTCTGTCCTGGGTCTCCTCCATTGCCAGAGTGAGCAACACCAGAAATTGGAGGAACAGCACCTCATATTCCGCCTGGGTTGCTTGTGTCCGGATGGCATGAACGTTGAATTCTCTCAGTTTTGCTAGCCCTTGCTGTCTCCTCCCATTCCTTAACCCTCGAGCTGTCTCCTCTCATCTCCCCGCCCTCGGGCTCCTCCTCCTCCCTTTTTCCTTCCTTCTCCCCCCCACCCCCCATCAGTCTGAAGAAGGGTTTTGGCCCAAAACGTCGCCTATTTCCTTCGCTCCATAGATGCTGCTGCACCCGCTGAGTTTCTCCAGCATTTTTGTGTATCAAAGCGAATGGTATGTTAGCATTCATAGCAAAAGGATTTTAGTATAGGAGCAGGGAGGTTCTACTCCAGTTGTACAGGGTCTTGGTGAGACCACACCTGGAGTATTGCGTACAGTTTTGGTCTCCTAATATGAGGAAAGACATTCTTGCCATAGAGGGAGTACAGAGAAGGTTCACCAGACTGATTCCTGGGATGTCAGGACTTTCAAATGAAGAAAGACTGGATAGACTCGATAGAATTTAGAAGATTGGAGGGATCTTATAGAAACTTACAAAATTCTTATGCGGCTGGACAGGCTAGATGCAGGAAGATTGTTCCCAATGTTGGGGAAGGCCAGAACAAGGATAAGGGGAAATATTTTAGGACCGAGATGAGGAAAACATTTTTCACACAGAGAGTGGTGAATCTCTGGAATTCTCTGCCACAGAAGGTAGTTGAGGCCAGTTCTTTGGCTATATTTAAGAGGGAGTTAGATGTGGCCATTGTGGCTAAAGGGATCAGGGGGTATGGAGAGAAGGCAGGTACAGGATACTGAGTTGGATGATCAGCCATGATCATATTGAATGGCGGTGCAGGCTCGAAGGGCCGAATGGCCTACTCCTGCACCTATTTTCTATGTTTCTGTGTTTCTATGATGTTGGCACTACTTGGGTGAGGATAACTGGAGTGAATGGAGTAACTGGAGTTTGTCAAGTCTTTGATTATGTAGGCTGTTTTTCTGAAGCATGGTGAAATGTAGATGAAGTCAATGGTGGGGAGGCTGGTCTGTGTGATTGACTGGGCAACTTCCAGAGTTCAGTGCAACTTCCTGCAGTCTTGGTCCCAAACCAAGTTGTGATGTGACTCTCTCACTCCCTCTGCCCAACTAGAATTTCCCAAGTCACTGTTAATAATACGAGAGAGGGAAATATACCTCAGCTGCTATTTAGACCTGATCAGGGAATTATAACAAAAACATTTTTAATGTGCAACATGGTGTGTATATGGGTGGCACGGTGGCGTTGCAGTAGAGTTGCTGCCCTACAGCACCAGGGAACCAGGTCCCGGGATCAATCCTGGCTACCGGTGCTTGGTTGTACGGAGTTTGTACGTTCTCCCCGTAACCTGCGTGGGTTTTCGCCGAGATCTTCGCTTTCCTCCCACACACCAAAGACGTACAGGTAACTTTTAATTGGCTTGGTATAAAAGTAAGTTGTCCCTAGTGTGTGTAGCATAGTGTGCGGATTGCCGGCCGGTGCTGACTCGCTGGGCCAAAGGGCCTGTTCCCGCACTATTTCTCTTAAACTAAAAAAAACTAAACGACAATACAATAAAGAGATTATTTTAGATAAATAATCTTCTCTCATCGTGTGACACGGACACAAGGCAGACGCGGCTCCATAAACTCTGCGCAACAAATGAAGACTTGCCTTGTGTTTGCACAATCTTCGAGCTATTTTCAAGGTGGTGCGAGTGCACTGGAGCTAACCAGAAGAAGCCAGAGATAGTAAGATCGAGTTATCCATTTAACGCACAGTAAATAGCCAAGTGTGCTCAGGGATTAATGCAACTGCAGGATAGTGCATAAAGCACTCATGCTTTTGCTGCCTTGGTTTATATTGTAGGGAAAGTTTATAAATAAAGTCATGTGTACTGGGTAGCCAAATTCATGGGTGTAGTTTTCAGTAAAGCAGTCTGCGTGTCACTCGATCCTGAAGCAATGCAGGTCGGCCGTCATAATTGTAGTAACTCCTCCGTTCCTGTCACACAAGTATTTAAATCATGGAAGCTGTCCTAAAGTAATCCCTTTTCCACCATACACATCCAGAGATGGAATGTCCAGAGGCCCGTGTTAAGACGCAGCAAGAGATTTTACTGCAGTCACCAGAGTTGGTCAATGCTTCAGCCCTCTTTAAGTTGGGCTGTCAGACTCCGACCAAGTGTGCCTCTGCTCTGAGTGGCCATGTGCTGCCCCCCCCCCCCCCCCCCCCAACCACTCCTCATGTCATCTGCACAATGGTTAAAATGTTGCTTTTAACTGATGTTGACTGTCCTGTCAATTCTCAGCCAACATTAAAAAGATTAAAGCTGAGAGTAGCCCAATGGAGCCTAAACGACTCACAATAAAACCCAAACCATGAGTGGATTCAAAGGGCATTTTGAAATTCAAATCAAATAACCTAACTATGGGGTTGAGACACAATTTAAGGCAATTTTACAGTTTCCTTCCATTCGCATAATGACTGATCTAATACTGGCCTCAACTACGTTCCCCCGCCTGATACAAACTGTATTCGAATCAGTTTGAATGCTGAGTTCGAATCAGGGGAAAACTCGGGAGAACTCATGAATTACCTCGTACAGTGGGACAGGGGCTTAACTGTCACGGCTATCAAGTTTCAGCGAAAAACCTTGTTTCGAGTTCCATCGAGACAAATTGTACTGTACATGATTACAACAGAGTGGCACTGTGGCACAGGGGTAGAGGTGCTGCATTACAGTGCTTGCAGCACCGGAGACCCGGGTTTGATCCCGACTACTGGTGCTGTCTGTAGGGACTTTGTACGTTCTCCCCGTGACCACGTGGGTTTTCTCTAAGATCTTTGGTTTCCTCCCACTCACCAAAGACATACAGGTTTGTAGGTTAATTGGCTTGATGTAAAAATGTAAATTGTCCCGTGTGTGTGTGTGTGTGTGTGTGTGTGTGTGTGTGTGTGTGTGTGTGTGTGTGTGTGTGTGTGTGTGTGTGTGTGTGTGTGTGTGTGTGTGTGTGTGTGTGTGTGTGTGTGTGTGTGTGTGTGTGCGTGTGTGTGTGCGTGTGTGTGTGTGTGTGTGATGGTGTTGATGTGCGGGAATCGCTGGCTGGTGTGGGCCGAAGAGCCTGATTCCGCGCTGAATCTTTAAAGGCTCAAAGATTCAAATGTATTTGTCACATGCACCATAAGGTGCAGTGAAATATAATTTACCATGCAGCGTTACAATTAAAAAGGACATAATACACAACATCATTCAACACAGACATCCACCACAGCATTCTTCACTGTGGTGGAAGGCAGTACAACTCTCCTCCTCCTCCTCCCTTGTTCACCCGTGTTCGGGGCCCTGACCCTCCGCAGTCGCCGCTACGGACGGCCCGATGTTCAAGCCCTCTGGTCGTGACGGTCGGAACGCCGACATTGGGTCAGGTCGAGCACACCCGGAGCTTCCAAATCCGCCACTTCCTTACCGGAGACCCACGGCTTCCAGATGTTGTAGGCCGCAGGCAGCGGTCGAAGCTCTTCTCTGGCGACCCCCGGCGAGGGATCGCCCGTTCCACGATGGTAAGTAAAGTCCGCTCCACGCCTGTCGCCTGAAGCTCCACAGGCCGAGGCTCCACGATGTTGTAGGCCACAGGATAGCGGTTGGAGCCCTCCTCCGGCGACCCCCCGGCAACGGGGCCCGCGATGTTAAAGTCCCCGCTGTGCCACCGCTGAAGCTCTGGGCCTGACTCCGGGAAAGGCATCACCAAACCAGCTGTAAGGGGGGTCGAAGAAGTGACAAGGAAGAAAGTCGCATCTCCGTCGGGGTAGGTGCTGGAAAGCGGTTTCCCCTATTCCCCTCACCACCCCCCACACAAGGCAAACAGAGAAACACTAAAAAATAGTTTGGAACATACTAAAAAAATCAAAAAAGTCAAAACAACGAACCCGCTGCAGGCGAGGCAGCCGACTCGTAACACCACCACAACTGGAAGAAAAACGAAACTAAACTAAAACTAAACTGTGTTGTGCTCAAGATTCCAGCATCGGCAGCTCCTTGCATCATCTTAGAGGGGATCTTATAGAAACTTACAAAATTCTTAAGGGGTTGGACAGGTATGCAGGAAGATTGTTCCCGATGTTGGGGAAGTCCAGGACAAGGGGTCACAGCTTAAGGATAAAGGGGAAATCTTTAAAACCGAGATGAGAAGAACTTTGTTCGCACAGAGCGTGGTGAATCTCTGGAACTCCTGCCACAGAGGGTAATCAAGGCCAGTTCATTGGCTATATTTAAGAGGGAGTTAGATGTGGCCCTTGTGGCTAAGGGGATCAGAGGGTATGGAGAGAAGGCAGGTACGGGATACTGAGTTGGATGATCAGCCATGATCCTGAATGGCGGTGCATCGAAGGGCCGAATGGCCTACTCCTGCACCTAATTTCTATGTTTCTAGTTTCTATCTTCTCATGCGAGGAATCAGGAAGAGCAAAAGAAACAATAAACAGAGTGCAGTGTTAAAGCTACTGAGAAAGGATAGATAGATAGAGAGAGAGAGAGAGAGAGAGAGATAGATAGAGAGAGAGAGAGAGAGATAGATAGATAGATAGATAGATAGATAGATAGATAGATAGATAGACAGACAGACAGACAGACAGACAGATAGATAGATAGATAGATAGATAGATAGATAGATAGATAGATAGATAGATAGATAGATAGATAGATAGATAGATAGATAGATAGATAGATAGATAGATAGATAGATAGATAGATAGATAGATGAAGCATGGAAACTGGTCCTTTGGCCACTGAGCGCATCGATCACCTCTCATGTTGTCCCACTATCCCACCACTTTCTACACAATAAGGGGAACTTACACAGGGCCAATTAACCTACAAACCCGCAAGCCTTTGGGACGTGGGAAGAACTTGGAGCACACGGTAGAAACCCCACGCGGTCACAGGGAGAATGTGCAAACTCCACACAGACAAGATCAAACCGGGTCTCGGCTGATAAAAAAAAATGCAAGGGCCACAACGAGGTAGGTTGGAAGATCGTGAATTCACCCCTAGCACATGGGAGGTCCATTCAAGAGTCTGCAAACAGAGGGGAAGACCCTATTCTTGAATCAGGCGGGTTGGCTTTCAGGTTTCTATATGTTTTGCCCAACAGGAGAGCACCGTCCCGTCCACAGATGACAATCCCTTCATGCCATTCCTCTATCCATAGGTCATGGATTTTTAATAGAGTTAGGATTCAGGGCGATCGCCAGAGTAGAAGAATTTCCCTCCTCTAAAATATCTGGACCGTAAGATTCTCACCATTCGAAGCACTCAGGGAACGTTTCAGCTCTTTCATATTCACGTGTTGTATTACAGCAAGAGACACCGTATATAGGGTCCTGAAATAGACTGCTAATGTGCCACATGTCTCGAAAGGTATGGGTAACATAGCTAGGCATTGACACAGCAAGATTGGATCGCCTTCAAACTATTAGATGGGCTGAATTGATGTGGGTCTGATGGACCCTGTCCACCTACACCTACACACACACTGGGCTGAGCATCAAGGTGATGAGCAAGCTCCTAGGGGGCGTGTGGTGAAGGATGGTGAGGCCCAGAGACATCAATGCCTCAATTTGGGAATTACTATGGATCTGCCCCTAAAATGCTCTGGATTAATTTGACAGGAGCAGAGCTGAGAGTGGAGCCTTGCTTCCTATTGGAGTTTTTCTTCGTGGCATTTCTGTTGACCTCGATTTCTGAAATATTTAAGGGGACAGCACGGTGGCGCAGCGGTAGAGTTGCTGCCTTACAGCGCCAGAGACCCGGGTTCGATCCTGACTACGGGTGCTGCCTGTACGGAATTTGCACGTTCTCCCCATGACCTGCGTGGGTTTTCTCCGAGATCTTCGGTTTCCTCCCAGATTTGTAGGTTAATTTACTTTGTTAAAAATTGTAAATTGTCCCTCGTGTGTAGGATGGTCCCAGTGCGTAGGAGAGGGCTGGTGTGCGCAGGGATCGCTGGTCGGCACAGATTTGGTGGGCCGAAGGGCCTGTTGCTGCGTTGTATCTCTAAACTAAACCAAACTAAGCTAAATTCAAAACTGCTTTAAATAATTAAAAAATAAAAGTAATTTGAAAAACATAATAAACTTAATTAAGATAAAAGCAGATTATAGCTCTAGGAAATCATCGATATCGGTAAAACAAACCTTTCTTCCCCTTTAATCTACATGTTTTAGTTTTTTTAGTTTTAGAGATACAGCGTGGAAACAGGTCTATCAGCCCACCGAGTCCGCACCTACCAGCGATCCCCGTACACTAACACTATCCTACACACATTGGGGACAATTTTACATTGATACCAAGCCAATTAACCTACAAACCTGTAAGTCTTTGGAGTGTGGGGTAAAACAAAAGATGTCGGGAGAACGTACAAACTCCGTACGGACAGTACCCATAGTCAGGATCGAACCCGGGTCACTGGCGCTGTAAGACAGCAACTCTACCGTTGCGCCACCGTGCCACCCTTATTGGGAACACTCTATCCTGCAAATAAGCAACTCATTCTCCACCAGATGTGGCCAGTGTCGGGCAGGAGATGTGGTCTCTCCAGTGTAATGTGGAAGGAGTTCCAGCACAGTTCAGCTGCATTGTATCAGTTCAGTTTAGTTCAGCTCATTATTGTCACGTGTACTGAGACACAGTGAAAAGCTTTTATTTTGCGTGCTATCCAGTCAAGGAAAGACGAGACATGAATACAATCAAGCCGTCCACAGTGCACGGTTGAAGATGAAGGATAAAGGATACAACATTTAGTGCAAAGATATATCAATGAAACAATCCCATCGGAATCTTAACTAGACATAAATGCTGGAGAAACTCAACGGGCGAGGCAGCATCTATGGAGAGAAGGAATACGTGACGTTTCGGGTCGAGACCCTTCCTCAGACTGTTGTCGGGGGGGCAGGAAAAAGAAAGGGAGAGGCGGAGAGAGTGAGCTTGTGAGAGAGCTGGGAAAGGGGAGGGGAAGTAGGGAGAAAGCAAGGACTATCTGAAATTGGAGAAGTCAATGTTCATACCCGCTCGGATGTAAACTACCCAAGCGAAATATGAGGTGCTGTTCCTCCAACTTGCGCTGGGCATCACTCTGGCAGAATCTTTATTCACAGCTATCACAACAGAAGTGGTTCTTGTTTTTTTATGTTTAAGGGCCTGTCCCACGAGCATGCGACTCCATGCGGCAAGCGCGACCTAAAGGGCCGGTCCCACCAACATGCGCCTGCATGCGGCAAGCGTGACTTAACGTGGTCGCTTGAGCAGTACGGCCTCGCGGGGCCGGTCCCACTTCGATCGCCGGAGCCGTATGGAGTTGTGCGGATCTGGTCCCGACATCGCACGGGGCTCCGAAAAACTGATTGTGTTTAAAAATTCCGCGCCGCAACGGCCTGCCGGCTCGCAACCGCCTCGATATCGTATACACCGCCTCGACGCTGTACACCCGTCGGACTTCGCTCGAACTTCACGTCACTCACTCAACCTCCGTGCGTACGGCATCGAGGCGGCTGCGGGCTTTAGGTCACGCTTGCCACATGGAGTCGCATGCTCGTGGGACAGGCCGTTTAAGAGGTAACTGCAATGCTGGTTTATACCGAAGATAGACACAAAATGCAGGAGTAACTCAGCGGGTCAGGTAGCAAGACATGTAAGAACATCCTCAAGAGGGAAAGTGAACAGCTGGAAGTAGTTGTACAGTACATGCAGGCACAAATGAAGTGGGTAAGAAGAGGGAGGAGTTTCTGCCACGTGCGTATAGGGATCTAGGTAGGTGGTTGAAAAGCAGGACTTCTAGGGTGGTTATCTCTGGGTTGCTTCCAGTACCTCATGCTAGTGAGGGTAGGAACAGGGAGATCTTAATGCGTGTATGAGGAGTTCGTGCAGGAGGCAGGGATTTAGATTTCTAGATCACTGGGATCTCCCCTGGGCCAGGGGTGACCTGTATAAAAGGGACGGGTTGCACCTTAATTGGAGGGGATATGTAAAAAGGAAAAGATTAGTGAGACCAAACATAGGTCCCATGCAATCATAGACAGGTGCATTTATAATGGGAAACAAGGAAATGGCAGAACAGTTAAATGAGTACTTTGGTCCTGTCTTCACTAAGGAAGACACAAACAATCTCCCAGAAATACTAATGGATCGAGGGTCTAGTGGGAGGGAGGGACTGAAGGGAATCCCCTATAGTCAGGAAATGGTGTTAGGTAAACTGTTGGTACTGAAGACAGATAAATCCCCAGGGCCTGATGGTCTGTATCCCAGAGTACTCAAGGAGATGGCCCTAGAAATCCTGGATGGATTGGTGATCATTTTCCAATGTTCTCTCGACTCTGGATCAGTTCCTGTGGACTGGAGGGTAGCCAATGTAACCCCACTTTTTAAGAAAGGACGGAGAGAGAAAACGGGGAATTATAGACCAGTTAGCCTTATATCAGTAGTGGGGAAGATGCTGGAGTCGATTGTTAAAGATGTTATAGCAGTGCATTTGGAAAGCAATGACAGGATCGGTCAAAGTCAGCATGGATTTATGAAGGGGAAATCATGCTTGACTAATCTTCTGGAATAAGTTGAAGATGGGACAAGCAGAATGGATAAGGGAGAGCCACTGGATGTGGTGTATCTGGACTTTCAAAAAGCCTTTGACACGGTCCCATACAAGAGATTAGTGTGCAAAATTAAAGCATACTGCAGTTGTACACGGTCTTGGTGAGACCACACCTGGAGTATTGCGTACAGTTTTGGTCTTCCTGAGGAAGGACATTATTGCCATAGAGGGAGTGCAGAGAAGGTTCACCAGACTGATTCCTGGGATGTCAGGACTGTCTTATGAAGAAAGACTGGATAGACTTGGTTTATACTCTCTAGAAATTAGGAGATTGAGAGGGGATCTTATAGAAACTTACAAAATTCTTAAGGGGTTGGACAGGCTAGATGCAGGAAGATTGTTCCCGATGATAGGGAAGTCCAGGACAAGGGCACAGCTTAAGGATAAGGGGGAAATCCTTTAAAACCGAGAGGAGAAGAACTTTTTTCACACAGAGAATGGTGAATCTCTGGAACCCTCTGCCACAGAGGGTAGTCGAGGCCAGTTCATTGGCTATACTTAAGAGGGAGTTAGATGTGGCCCTTGTGGCTAAGGGGATCAGAGGGTATGGAGAGAAGGCAGGTACGGGATACTGAGTTGGATGATCAGCCATGATCATATTGAATGGCGGTGCAGGCTCGAAGGGCCGAATGGCCTACTCCTGCACCTAATTTCTATGTTTCTATGTTTCTATGTTTCTATGTTTCTAAATGGTATTTAGATAGAGTACTGACATGGATAGAGAACCAGTTGGCATACAGGAAGCAAAGAGTAGGAATTAACGGGTCCTTTTCAGAATGGCAGACATTGACTATTGAGGTGCCGCAAGGCTCAGTGCTGGGACCCCAGTTATTTACAATATATATTAACGATTTAGACGAGGGAATTAAATGTGACATCTCCAAGTTTGCGGATGACACAAAGCTGGGTGGGTGTGTGAGCTGCGATGAGAATGTTATGAGGCTGCAGGGTGACTTGGATAGGTTGGGTGAGTGGGCAGCAGCATGGCAGATACAGTATAATGTGGAACAAATGTGAGGTTATGCAAGAACAGGAAGGCAGATTATTATCTGAATGGTGTCAGATTAGGAAAAGGTGAGGTGCAATGAGACGTGGGTATGCTTGTACATCAGTCACTGAAAATAAGCATGCACGTACAGCAGGCAGTGAAGAAAACTATGGGCATGTTGGCCTTCATTGCAAGAGGATTTCAGTTTAGGAGCAAGGAGGTCCTACTGCAGTTGTACAGGGACCTGGTGAGACCGCACCTGGAGTATTGTGTGCAATTTTGGTCTCCTAATTTGAGGAAGGACATTATTGCTATTGAGGGAGTGCAGTGTAGGTTCACCAGGTTAATTCCCGGAGTGGCGGGACTGACAAATTTTGAAAGAATGGATCGACTGGGCTTGTATTCACTGGAATTTAGAAAAATGAGAGGGGATCTTATAGAAACATAAAATTCTTAAAGGGTTCTATTGTTCCCGATTTTGGGGGAATCCAGAACCAGGGGTCACAATTTAAGAATAAGGGGTAGGCCATTTAGGACTGAGATGAGGAGAAACTTTTTCACCTAGAGTTGTGAATCTGTGGAATTCTCTGCCGCAGAAGGCAATTGAGGCCAATTCACTGGATGTATTCAAGAAAGAGTTAGATTTAGTTCTTAGGGCAAATGGAATCAAGGGATATGGGGGAAAATTTGGATTTTAGTTGATCAGCCATTACCATATTGAATAGTGGTGCTGGCTCGAACAGCTGACTGACCTTCTCCTGTACCTATTTTTCTATGTTTCTATCTCTAGAGAAAATGAATAGTTGAAGTTTCAGATCAAGACCCTTCTTCAGACTGTAGACAATGCATATCTAAAAGCCTCTGAAATGCCACCATCATATCTGCCTCCACCACCACCCCTGTCAGCACGTTTTAGGCTCCACAGTCTCTGTGTAAGAAACTTGCCCTGTACACCTCCTTCAAACTGCTTCTCTCATCTCAAAATTATGCCCTCCAGTCTTTGATATTTCCACCCCAGAGAAAAAAATGTTCTGACTGTCTACCATATCTATGCCTCTCATAATTTGATATATTTCTACCAGGTCATCCATCGACCTCCGGTTCTCCAGAGAAAACAATCCAGGTTTTGTCCTCGAAGCATTGGTTGGAACTCCTCTTCAGTAGAGGTTGTGAGTTGCGGGGATTAGTGATATTGGCCAACTACCCCACCTGAGAGCATTCAGTGGTATCCAAGACACTGCAGATTGAACTGATGCCCGTGGATCAACCCCCACGATTCAGGAGTTAAATTATCCCAGCCATAGCACCAATCAAAAAGCGGAACAAATTACATCTTTAAAGCAATCTAAAAGAAACAGTGGAAAGACGCCAATGCTACCTAACTTCTAATCTTTTGAATCTATTTCCAATTTAGCTCTGACAGGTTACACACTAATAATTAGAATGTATATTGAGTTTAGGTTTAGTTTCGTTTAGTTTAGAGATCCCGTGCGGAAACAGACCTTCCGGCCCACCGAGTCCACACCCTCCAGCGAACTGCACACATTTACACCACCCTAAACACACTAGGGACAATTTTACATTCATACCAAGCCAATTATCCCACAAACCTGTACGTCTTTGGAGAGTGGGAGGAAACCGAAGACGTCGGAGAAAACCCGTGCGGGTCATGCGGAGAACGTACAAACTCTGTACAGCCTTAGTCAGGATCGAACCTGGGCCTCTGGTGCTGTAAGGCAGCAGCTATACCGCTGTGCCATTACAGAACAATTCCTGATGCAATGTTCTGGGTTCTATGTTGCAACTGCTTTGCAGCTATATTGCAAGTTGATAGTAAATCCGAGAATAATGTTACAAACAGCAAAATGTTCTAAGAAGCTTTACAGGAGCATTAGTGTACCAGCATTGACACCAATCTGGAGATTTTGGTGAAGCTACTAAGAGCTCGATCAAAGAGGCAGTTTGTGAAAGAAGAAAGCCAGCGGAAAATGTTGAGTTGGAAATTTCAGAGCTTTGGGCCTTTGAGATGCAAAGAATGGGAAGTTTAAAGTTACTTAACATCACTTAAACAAAATCCAGTCTAGGTCAACATGCACTGGTGTGAATGGGATGGTGGGACTTTGGACTTGGACAGTAGATCATTGGAGGAACTCAGGTTTATGAAGAGTAGGACAAGAGAAGGGTTGAAGTTCTTAGAACAAGGGAGGAATGCAGTTTGGAGATAATAAGTGGATGGAACAGGGTTTCGTAGAGTGGAGAGATGTCACATATAGGTAGAAGTTCCACCAACGGCATGGATACATGGTCTGGGGTTAAGTGTGACACTAAGATCGAGAGCATCTATCAGTCTATCTATCGGTCAGTTGCTGCGGAGAGGATAGCAGGGAAGGGAGTAGAGTTTGTGAGGGGTTCTGAGATAATACCTTCATTTTCCCAACATTGAGTTGGGGCATATTTCTACTCATGACAGCGATGAGGTGCAGATGAGCCATCCAATATTCCATGGAGTGCAGAGGGTTGTGGCTGTAGTGAGCAAGGTCAAGTGAGGCTCATGCCTCAGATCAAATGTGGTAAATAGGGTTATCCTGAGATAAACCCACAGAAGATAATGTAGATCACAGTGTAATACAGCATGGAAACAGGCCCTTTGGCCCAACTTGCCCAAGGTACTCCATCTAAGCACTTACCTCAACACCCTCTGTGTGAAAAAGTTGACCATCAGTTTCCTATTAAATCTTTCCCCTCTAACCTTTCCCCTAAAAATCTTTCCTTCTCGCCTTAAAACTGTGGTACCTGTGCAGGTGTGACAAGTTGTGGTTCCCTCTTTTTCAGTTTTGATATAGGATCATGTATCTGTAATGCTAAGTGCGGCACGGTGGCGCAGCGGTAGAGCTACTGCCTTACAGCACCAGAGACCAGAGTTCGATTCTGACTACGAGTGCTTGTCTGTATGGAGATTGTATATTCTCCGCGTGAACTGTGTGGGTTTTCTCCGGGTGCCCTGGTATCCTCCCACACTCCAAAGGCATACAGTTTTGTAGGTTAATTGGCTTAGCATCAATGTAAAATTGTCCCTAGTGTGTGTAGGATGGTGTTAGCGTGAGGGGATCGCTGGTCGGTACGGACTCAGTGGGCCGATGGGCTTGTTTGTGCACCGTATCTCTAAACTAAACTGCAAAAAAACTAAACTAAACTCTGTTTCTCTATCCACAGATGCTGCCTGAGCTGTTGAATGTTTCTGGCATTGCCGCCTGCTCTATTTCCTTAATAATAAATCGCCCAGCGAAAACTTATCGTTTTCACACAGGCTGCCCAAATATGGGGCCCTTTAAATAAAATGGCCTCCACTCCTGATGTGAAAACGCTCCTTACAATTCCATATAAAAACATGATTCAATATGTTGCAAATCTTTTGAGATGAACACCATTAGGTCTCTTAGAATTACTTCCTGCACTGGTGTCCAGCTAAACCAGGCTCTAGACCAAAGTCCAGAGAAAGGAATTATATTTGTTCTATTAGGGTGCTGAAATATTACTGTGGCTGCAGCAAGAGATGTTTGACAAATTTGGACAGAATGCACTTTGAGGGGCAGAAAAAGCAATGTATCAGGTAGCAAGTAACTGCTAAAATAGTTCACTGTCAAATTTAAATGTTATTCTCAGTATTCGCAGTTCTGTTTGTTTGCTATATTTTGTTCTGGTTGCAAACACTTGATGGCTGTCTGTTTTGGGGGATGTGTACAACCAACTCGCAGCCTCCCCCTCCCAAACCAGTGCCATTCTCAGTGAATGAGGACTGCCATCTATCACAGCAGGGGGCCAGTCTGTTCCTCACCCATGGTGGAATGCGCCACCTGGTGGCCTCACCGGAGAACTGTCCAAACGCAGCAAGGCATTGAAGGATAGGAGACTCTCTCCTTCCTCTCTGCGAGTTTGCTGCTGCAGACTTTCAATCGACCTCAATCAGTCGGACATGACACAAAGCAACAATGCCCCTCTGTTGGAGCTCTAAAATCTCAATGGCTATCTTTACATTTTGATTCGGATTCATTTTAAGATTTCTGTGGCAGCAGATTTATAAATGTAAATGTCAAACTTTTAAAAATCATCTGTGCAATCGCTGCTGAAGGCACATAATGGTTAAATCTCCCTTGTTTAGACAGGGAGTGTGTGTGTGTGTGTGTGTTACCTCTTGGTCCTTTAAAGTATTGGTGGCTTTGGCCAGCCTGGCCATAAAGGAACCAAAGGAGAAGCCTTTAAGAACTCAGCGGACCAGTCAGCATCCGTGGAAGTGAAAGGTGTCGGTCCTTTTCCCCTCCGCAGTTGCTGAGTGACCTGCTAAGTTCTTCCCGCGTTCCGTTTCTTGTTGCAGATTCCGGCAACCGTGGTGCCTTCTGTCATCATTGGTTGTTCCAGTTTTGTGTGTGTGTAAAATAAAAATGCCACTTGGCGGTCGAGGACAGGCCACGTGGTAGACGGAAGACGCGCCACCAAAAACAAAGGGGGACACGGCCTGGGGGGATGGGCGGGAGGGAGTGGGTGGGGAGCGGGGGGAGGGGGAAATAACAAAGGAGGGCCCCCTTTGTTCTCGGGGACCCACCTTTGTTCAGTGGATACTATTTAACTTTGTCCCTGCCCTTTATGTGGCCACTATTTGCATAACTTGGGTATGCAAGCAAAGAACTTCACTGTATCTTGTCACATGTGACAATAAAGTCTTCATTCATGGCGTTGCATTGATGAAGGCCACAGGTATTTGCAGAAAAATTTAATAAATGATGCATGCGATCAAAATAGTACCAATTTCAATTTTAACTTTTAAGATTTAGAAATTTAGATTCAGTGCAAGTTATCTGGTAGCCAAAGGCATTGGAAGTGCTCATGATCATTCTGACCTTAGGTTGCCATGCAAGTTCTTAAAGGTTTAGACAATTTGATCATGGGGTAGTGAGAAGACTACTTGTCTGGGAGAGACGGCTTTAATATGGCGTTCATTCATCTGCTTTAAGCCCTTTTTTTTAAGAGATACAGCATGGAAATAGGCCCTTCGACCCACCGGGTCCGCGCCAACCAGCAATCCGCCACACACTGACACTACCCTACATACACTAGGGACAATTTACATTTATACCGCCAATTGGCCTACAAACCTGTGCTACAATGGAGCATAGGAGGAAAAGGAAGATCTAGGCGAACGTATAAACTCCGCACAGACAGCACGTGTAGTCGGGATCGATCCCAGGTACTGCTGCCGTGCCACCGTGCTGCCTTTGTGTGAGGTCCTCCATTTCAATGTTTTCCGTTACTCGTTCTGCTCTATTTTATGGAATTTCTGGCGAATGGAACATAATTGTATCATTTAATAGAAACAAAATGCTGGATTAACTGAACGAGTCAGGCAGTATCTCTGGAGGATGTGGAAAGGCAACATTTCGGGTTGGGACCCTTCTGCAGATTATAGTGGGGGCAGAGAAAGCTGGAGAAGAGGTGGGGGCAGGACAAAGTCTGGCAAGTGATAGGTGGATACAGGTGAGGGTGGGTGGGTGGTTGATAGGCAGATGGGTAGACGGACGCTGGAGATGAAAGATAGACAAAAAGGGTGTAAGATGAGGAGAGAAGAGTAGTGAATTGAGAAGCCAGTGAGTGTGGAGGAGGAGAAGAAAATAAGTTATGATCTTTTCATTCTTAGTAAATGACCGTGATATGTTTAGAAAGGAACTGCAGATGCTGGTTTACAGCGAAGATAGACACAAAATGATGGAGTTTTGGGTCGAGATCCATTGGGTCGAGATAGACACAAAATTTTGGGTAGGGATCCTTCTGAAGAACCGAAGATCCTTCTCGACCCGAAACATCACCCATTCATTCTCTCCAAAGATGCTGCCTGTCCTGCTGAGTTACTCCAGCATTTTGTGACCATTATATGTTTGTTCATTCAAGATATTTCTACAATGTAAGTTGCACACTGGGCTTTATCTTAAAGACGCTTGGCTTTATAGAAATTAATCTAATCACAACTTTCATAGTTCCCCGCATCAATCTTTGACTCAAAACATCAAGCAGGGAACTGGATGCCAGATTTGCCCGTTGCCTGGATGAAGTCAGTCATCTAAGAACAGTAATTATCCCTTGTGGCCTTAGACTTCTGATGTTGCAACTTGGCATCGACAATAATAACCGTGTCACATCTTGGTCATGTGGATGTGACTTCAATTCCAATCCAGGTCCAAGTGTTTAATCCAGACTGACGGATTGTTGCATCACCGAGGCACTATGGAATTATTAAACCAGTGCCCGCTGATTCTACCTAACATGGTTCGATGTTGGAAAAAAATTATTTGGAGAAAAACCAGTAGAAAAACAAGGCCAGCATCCTCATCAACCGTCCTTCATCAATAATCAGTCTCATAACCAGACTGGCCGGTGAACAAGTCCTTGTGTTTCTGCGAGACTTTGCTATGGATTGCTACATATGAGTATATATTGTAGGAATGTAATTCATTTCACCGGAGTGCTTCAATGTGTGTCCCTTTCCGAAAGGTGCAATTTAAAGAGGTTCTGCTCAGTTTTTGCCTCCTTGTAGCTTGATCCAACAAGCTTTAAATCCTACACCATACAGACACTAGTGTGATTCTCTCGATCGTCAGCAAATCATTGCAATTCCCCACCCCCACTCTCCCCCCTCCACCCTTACCCACTTCACCACCTCCCATTTTTGACTTCTTCCTCCGTTTGGATTAGTTTTGGTTTAGTTTAGTCTAGTCTAGTCTAGTCTAGTCTAGTCTAGTCTAGTCTAGTTTAGTTTAGTTTAGTTTTGAGATACAGCAGTGAAACAAGCCCTTCAGATCATTGAGTCCACGACGACCAGCGGTCCCCATACACTTGCACTATCCTACACACACTAGGGACAATTTACAACCCAAGCCAATTAACAGGCAAACCTGGGCTCCTATTGAGTGTGGGAGGAAACCAGAGCTCTTGGAGAAAACCCATGCTGGTTTTCCATGGGGAGAACGTACAAACTCCGTACAGACAGCACCCATGGTCAGGATCGAACTCGGGTCTCTGGGCCATAAGGCAGCAACCCTACCGCTGCCCCACAGTGCCACCACTATATTCTCTAATTATTTAATTTGAACTGTAAAACTCCCATTTCCCCAAGTAGTTGGAAAAAACTATGTTCAATCTTGTACTTGCAACATATTTAAACCAATATTTTCATTGGAATTGGTTACAAAGTGCCTAGACGAATTATCCTATTCCATTCAGAAATAGTAGTTTAGACTTCTGCTGAAAGGGTGGTATGAAGCAATGAGCACTCCTGATTTTACCCTGTGGTGATGCTGAAACTGCAGCCAAATCTGTTTTAGATTTGCCCACTCGGCTCCTCAACATTTATCATTTACTACAGACCAGTAGCCAGATAGTGGACAAAGATGACCATGTGGAACAACATCTGACCGTGCTGGCGTGTGGGGATCCCAAAGTCAACAAATGCCCAATCACCAAGCTTGTAAAAAGGAAAATCACAAGCCGTAAGTCAAATCTAAACAAGTCCGAAGAAGGGTCTCGACCCAAAACGTCCCCCATTGCTTCTCTCCAGAGATGCTGCCTGTCCAGCTGAGATACTCCAGCATTTTGTGTCTGTCTACAGATTCTCTAACAGGTGACATTCAGAAAAAAGAGTTTTGCCAAAATAATTATCACCTCTTCTCTACCCTGATGACAAAATTTGGATTAATTCAAAGGGCCGCACTTAATGGCCTAGAAGGCCGCAGGTTCCCCACCACTGCTGTAGACATAAGCCATTAAGTGCGGCCTTTTGAATTAATCCAAATTTTGTAGAACAAATCCTTTTATTTTTGTTCTTCTTTTATTATGTTTATTTTAATCTTAAAATGAACGTATTTAAAATACAAAGTGTAAAAGGAGATTCAACAAAATAATCCTCCCTGACTGATGGCCACAATTGAAACATTAGTAAGTCATGAGGGCTATTTTAACAAAATAATGTACATTTTAAAGTGTACATTTCTTGGATGCGGCCTTATTAGATTACAGCTAACTTCATGCGGCATTCGAACATGAAAAGGTTCCCCACCCCTGGTCTACAGCATTCTTCAATTTATAAAAAGCAAACATAATTGTATCTCAAGGCACTTTATTTTGACATATTTGATTATTTTGATTATTTAACATATTTTTTTTTCTCTCATTGCAAATATACAGAATATTGTGATTGGACTTTTCGACTTTAGAGATACAATGCGGAAGCAGGCCCCCTCGGCTCACCAAGTCCGCAATGACCTGCCATCATATATGCCATCATGTATAACACAAGTGCCATACTACACACTAGGGATAATTCACAATTTATTTTTAACAAACCCAAGTAGTTTACAAACCCATATGTCTTTGGAATGTGGGAGGATAGTGAAGATCTTGGAGAAAACCCATGGAGAACGTGCTAACTCCGTACAGTCAGCACCCGTAGTCAGGATCAAACCCGGGTCTCTGGGGCTGTAAGGCAGCAACTCTACCACTGCGCCACCGTGCCGCCCTCATAGAGATTTTTGGACTACCCCAGATAATTTGGCACTCACCAGCAGTCTCTCTCCTGTACTCACCTCTCTGAATCTGCCACTCTGGGCAGACATCGCCAGTCCAATCCCACTTGTTCAGTGAGACCTAGAACAGCACAGAAGCTGTCCATTCAGCCCATCGAGTCCATGCCGACCATCAGTCACCCATTCACACAAATCCCATTATATTCTCTCCGGCTTCCCATCAACAAGGTCTGCCATTCACCTGCGTGCAAGGGGTAAATCACAATGGCCAATTCACCTATACACCCTCGGGGCTCTGGGATGTGGGAGGAGGCCAGAGAATTCCATGGAAACTTATGCAGTCACTGGGAAAACGGGTAAACTCCACACAGCACGGCATATCGGGATTGAATAAGGGATGTAATGCTGAGGCTTTATAAGGCGTCAGTAAGGCTACGTTTAGACTATTGTGAGCAATTTTGGTCACCGTATCTGAGGAAGGATGCGCTGGCTCTGGAGAGGGACCAGAGGAGGTTTACAAAAATTATCCCAGGAATGAGTAAGTTAACCTCTGATGATCATTTGACGGCACTGGGCCTGTACTTGTTGGAGTTTAGAAGAATGAGGGGTGACTTCATTGAAACTCACAGAAAGCGGCCTCTGCATTGAAACTCACAGACTCACGTTGCAGCGGCCTCTGCACTCCGTCTCTTTTTATTATTTTTTGTCTCATTTGAATGCAGTTTTTATTATTTTTGTCGGGTCTCCGTTGTCGTTGGGGCCGAGCACCGTGGAGCAGCCTCCAGCAGGAACGAACTGGGGCTCCAGCCACGGAGCTGCGGACCTACTCACCATCGTGGAGCTGGCCGAGTTCGGAGCGGGAGGAGTGATGGTGGCGCGCTGCTGCGTCCCGACCCCGGGGATTCGGAGGCTTACCGCAGGTCTGGTGGACAGGAACACCGGGAGCCCGCGGGTCCCTGCTGGGAGACCGCTTTTCGGGGCTTCCGCAACGGCGACTTCACCCGCCCGAGTTGCAGGGTTGAAGAGTACCTGGAGCGAGGCCTTACATAACCGCCCCGCGCGGCTTGGAATGGCTGCGGGACTTTGCTAGCGCCCGCCGGGGGCTCCAACAACAACAAGACCCGGAGCGTGGCCTTGCACCACCCGGCGCGGCGTAAATGGCCGCGGGACAATTACCATCGCCCGCCGGGGGCTTTGATTTTGACTCTCACATCGACGGCACCACTGTCTCCCCATCTCCGCAGGCCCGCAACCTTGCCGTGATCTTTGATTCCACCCTCTCCCTTGAGCATCACATCCGCCATGTCATTAAAACCTCCTTCTTTCATCTCCACAACATCGCCAAACTCAGACCCTCTCTCACACCTCCCGCTGCTGAAAGACTCATCCATGCCTTCATCTCCTCCCGACTGGACTATTGCAACTCACTTCTCCTTGGCATCAGCTCCACCTACATCAACCGACTCCAACTGGTCCAGAACGCAGCCGCCCGACTCATCACCCACACCAAATCCTGGCATCACATCACTACAGTCCTCAAACAACTTCACCGGCTTCCCATCTCCACCGGATCACCTACAAAATCCTGATCCTCACCTACAAAGCCCTCCACCATCTGGCCCCCCCATATCTCACTAACTTCCTCTCCCCCTACCAACCCTCATGGTCCCTCAGATCCACATCAGCCGGTCTCCTCTCCATCCACAAGTCCAACCTCCGCAGTTTTGGGGACAGAGCCTTCTCCAGGGCAGCTCCCAGGCTCTGGAACTCCCTCCCCCAACTGATCCGCAATTCCGTGTCCCTCACCATCTTCCAGTCCCGCCTCAAGACCCATCTCTTCACCTCTGCATATCCTTAGCCCCACGTCCCCCTCCCTTTTCATTTGTGCATTAATTGCCTCATATTGTGTTTTGAATTGAATTCTGTCTTTACTTTGTGTACTAGTCATGTCTCTTAGTATTTATTTCATTCCCCTTACATGTTTTTCCTCTACCTGCTAAATTTTTGTAAGGTGTCCTTGAGACTCTTGAAAGGCGCCCGTAAATAAAATTTATTATTATTATTATTATTATTATTATTATTATTATTATTATTATTATTAGGAGGGGAATGGGAAATGCAGGGGAGAGATAAGTCTTTGCCTTCCATCACAGCAAGGAGGAGATGCGCTGTGATGGATGTTGGTGTAAATTGGGTTGTGTCTTGGTTCTTTCTTATGTGTATGACTGAAAAAAAAAAAATGATGAAATGATTCAATTTATTGTCATTGTCAGTGTACAGTACAGAGACAACGAAATGCAGAAACAACATTTCGTTTGAACCTCAATGGGGTTCAAATGACAAATGAATTGTATTGTATTGTATTGTATAAGTGAAAGGCCTGGATAGAGTGGATGTGGAGAGGATTTTTCCACTAGTGGGAGAGTCTAGGATTTGCGGTCATAGCCTCAGAATTAGATGTTCTTTTAGGAAGGAGATGAGGAGGAATTTTTTTCGTCAGAAGGTGGTGAATCTGTGGAATTCTTTGCCACAGATGGCCAAGTCAATGGATATTTTTAAGGCAGAGATAGACGGATTATTGATTAGTACAGGTGTCAGAGATTGGTGAGAAGGCAGGTAAATGGAGTTAGGAGAGAGAAATAGATCAGCCATGATTGAATGGTGGAGTAGACTTGATGGGCCGAATGGCCTAATTCTACTCCTACTCATTGTGGCCTTATGGCCTTATGTTTGCAGCATATATGAGGCAGCAGATCTACCAACTGCACAGTTACACTGGCCTAATGTTGATGGATTCCTCAGTGAAGGGGAAATTCAGTCCAAAATATAATAACAGTACAATAATTAGGTGATCACTGCATCAAAGCAACCAGTGAATGCTACAGTGATTCATTTTAATTTAATCACTGATATACGAGAGACTGGTAGGCTTGGAATGACTTGGTGAAGACAAACTTCCCTTCCTTCACACGGATCTCTCTCCACAGTTACTGCTGTGATATTATCCAGAAGAAAATTAGCAATTTTATTAAAAAAGAATCAAATTCACCTAAAAATCCCATTTTCCATCTGATTATTAAAAAATCCATTAAAATCTAAGCAAAGATCTGAGCAGCACCTGGCAGCGGTGGGCGATCAGTTGAGTACAAAGTGGGTGTTCAATTAAGACTGAAAGGTCAGTTTGGCTCAGTGTAAGGTCCAAATTAATCCTTGTGATTCTATCTGTGGGCGGCACGGTGATGCAGCGGTAGAGTTATTGCGTCACAGAGCCAGAGATCCGGGTTTGATCCTGTCTACAGGTGTTGTATGGATTGTTTGTACGTTCTCCCCAGGGCCGGATTTATGTATAAGCTTCATAAGCTTAAGCCTCGGGCCTCGAGATCTAGGGGTGCCTCAGCAGGGCCGGATTTACCTATAGGTTTCATAGGCTGAAGCCTAGGGCCTCAAAATCTAGGGGGCCTCCGGCCAAGGTGTTTTTTCCCCAGAGTAAAGAAAATCCAGAGAATAAAAAAATTGGAGCGCTATCAGCGTTTCCACTTTGACATCAATTTTCCAGAATTCTGGTTTTGGCCCGCTGGAAGTTTCGGGGGAAAAATTGCAACCACCCGCAGTTGGGGGAAGCCAGTGACGCAGTAGCTACGCAAAATTACGCTGTCACTCCGCGCGTGCGCAGTGGGCCCAGGCGGGTTCAGATCTCCATTTGCTCTCCACACAATCACCTAGATGCTTCGTGTTTACCAAAGATCCTAGGTGTCTACTCCAGGTAAGTAGTGGAATATTGCGTTGCGGGAGTGCCTGTTTCTCCGGGCCGGATGGGGTGGGGCGGGGGGGGGTATTCCGTGGGCGCTCACTGCATGGGTGGGGAGAGAGAGGGGGAGGGAGAGAGAGTAGGGGGGGATGTGAGAGGGGGTAAAAAGGGGGGTTGAGACAGAGGGGGGATTTGATGAGGTTGAAAAGGGTGGTTGAGACAGGGGGGAGCTAGAGGGAGGGGAGGGTAGTTGAGACAGAGAGAGAGAGGGGGGGGGGAGGGGGAGAGAGAGAGGGGGGGAGAGGAGAGAAGGGGAAGGGGGGAGGGGGGGGGGGAGAGAGATGGCGAGGGAAGGTGAGAGAGGTGGAGGGAGAGGGAGGGGGAAGGAGGACGGGGAGAGGGAAACGGGGATAATCTTTAGTGAGATTGCAAAATTAAGGTAGGTTTTAGAGCAATTATATTTTCTACCCCATATGAATAATATCAAACAATTGGAACTGGTTTCTTTTCCTTGATAACAATACTGAGAAATATGTATTCCATAGTTTGCGACTTTCATTTTGCATCATATTTTGAATGTGCACACACTAACACAGTTGAACAGTAACAGGCAATCAAATCAACACACAAAACATTTTCTAAAAAAAGGTTTTATTTACTGCAAAAACGTACAGTATTTTATGTGCAGTGTGTGCACACTCCGTTATAACATTTTACATAATATTTTAAAGTACAACTTGATTATTAAAACAAGGACAGCTTCAATTCTTGATTTAAAAAATTGCATACAACAATGAACCCAATCATCCCATTCCAACCACATTACTCTTGACTCAACCAAAATTATTTCTGAAATATTGGTCATAGATTTGGTGCAAAAATGCTCCAAAATAAGGCTCAGAATGCACCAGAGAGCATCTAAAACCCCAGAGCTTCCAGTTGGACCCCGGTTGCAAGGGTCTTCGAGCGTTGCACTTGTGATATGCGTTACGCGCACTTATTTCACATAAAATGTTTGTAATCCTGCCATGCCACCCCCCTTTTTGAAAAGCTTCATATGGGCCTGGTGTATAATATTTTTGACAGTCAGAGCCCTTTCTTATATATGCTGCCATGTCACACTGTAGTTTCTAAACAAACCTCAGTAATTTTCCTTGCCTTACATTTCAGAATAATAGTGTTTTAAGCCGATAACTCGACACTAGCCCTGGCAATAAATAAAAAGTGCAGCTTTCCAGCCCTTATCTCATTGGCCATGCTCGGCTGCACACCGTTGTCAATCTGGTGGACTCTTCCATCTTCCTCTCGTCGTGGGGGTTGGGGATTGGGAGGGGCCTCACAAGTGGAAAAGCCTAGGGCCTCTCTTCATCTAAATCTGGCTTCTCCCCGTGACTTGCATGGGCTTTCTCCTGGATCTTCAGTTTCCTCCCACACTCCAGAAAACGCACAGGTTAGTAATTGGCTTCATGATAATTGTAAATTGTTCCTAGTGTGTGTAGAACACACTAGGAGCACAAGGGTTCTAGTGCAGGCATCGCTGGTTGGTGTGGACTTGGTGGGCCAAAGGGCCTGTTTCCGTGCTGTATCTCTAAACTAAACTAAACTAAATATCAAGACATCCTCACGTTGGTTGATTGAAAGATACAGGATGGAAACCAGCCCATTGGCCCACTGACACCATGCCAACCAACATTGATCCGTTCACACTAGTTCCATGTTACCCTGCTTTCACATCCACTTGCTACACACTGGGGGTGATTTACAGAGGGCCAATGAACCTAGAAAGCAGCACGTCTTTACAATGTCGGAGGAACCAAGAGAAAACCCATGCTGTTACAGGGAGAACATGCAAACTCCGCACAGACAGCACAGAGGTCAGGATCATACTTGGGTAATGAGTACCAGGTGCATCACTGTACTGCCCTTGATCTGATAGAGCTTCCCCTCCCTTGGTGAAAGGGTGTAGAAATGTATTTGCTAGCTTTCTATTGATAATTTATACTGAGAAAACTGTTGTTGCAGGATTAGCCATGTTTCTGCCCCTTTGTTCTGCGAGATAAAGTCTTGCAGAGTTCAAGGCACCTATGATTGACATCACTGTTCACTTTATTTTTTAAATATGGGATCACGATAAGTTGTAACTGTTTAGTTTAGTTTTGAGATAGAGCGCGGAAGTCCGCACCGACCAGCCATCCCCGCACATGAACACTACCCTACACACACTCGGGACAATTTTACATTCATACCAAGCCAATTAACCTACAAACCTGTACATCTTTGGAGTGTGGTTCAAAACCGAAGTTCTCGGAGAAAACCCACGCAGGTCACAGGGAGAAAGTACAAAGTCCATGTAGACAGCTCCCTCAGTCAGAATCGAACCCAGGGCCCCGGCGCTGTAAAGCAGTAGCTCTACCGCTGCACCACCGTGCCACCCTAATGTGGATCAGTGAACCATGATCTGACTTGAGGGATAAGGATGTGGAAGTCACCTCCCCTGCATGAGGGTATTTGTGCCTGTTCTCACGGCGCCCCATCCGACTCGTGAACCGATGATCGACCATGGGAAGGAGGGGCGGTGGTGTTGGCGGTAAGCGAAGGTCTGAAGGTCGGACAGCTGGCCGCGCTGCCGACCGACGGGGCCACAGGTGAGGCGCTGCTGCTGCACTCCATGGGCTGCACTACGTCGGGACAGGTGAGGCGGGGCCGGACGCGGCACTCCGACCCGACAGTCCCCTCGACCCGAGGAGCAGCAGTCAAATACGGGACAAGGGCGATTCCGTACGGGACAAACCAATTTAGCCCAATACACGGGATGTCCCGGCTAATAAGGGACAGTTGGCGACCCTCGACTGCACTGGTTTCTGTCCCTACTGCATCAAGAGTAACAGCCAAGGCCTCCAGTCAGCTGGGGAATATTTTCCACCGCCTCACCCTCCTCTCCTAGTGCAAGGCTCAGGCACCGTGCCTGGCGGAGAGGTCAGAGTGGAGAGAACAATCAGCAAAGGATGGGAGGTCAAGAATGGGGCAGAGCCCCCAGCATGGATCTGACTGCATGGGCAGGGATTGAGGGTGGCAGCCATATGGACGGAGAGGGGTGCAGAATCCGAATATCTGCAGAAGGGGAAGGTAGGGAGGTATTCCCTAACTAGGGATGGGCTGGACATCAGGAGGTTTCAGGTATCAGCAGATAGAGGACAGGATTGACACCGTGAAGGCCTGGGTAGGTCTAAGGATCATGATTCATGACCATGAAGGCTGTGGAATCAAGGCCATGTTGTCCAATTTGCCTGCAATGCCACAACAGCGGCACGGTGGCGCAGCAGTAGAGTTGCTGCCTTACAGCGCCAGAGACCCGGGTTCGGTCCTGACTACAGATGCTGCCTGTATGGAGTTTGTACGTTCTCTCTGTGACCCGTGTGGGTTTTCTCTGGGTGTTCCGGTTTGCTCCCACACTCCAAAGACCCACAGATTTGTAAGTTCATTGGCTTCAGTAAAAGTTGTAAAATTATCCCTAGTGTGCAGGATAGTGTTGGTATACGGGGTGATCACTGGTTGGTGCGGACTCGACGGGCCGAAAGGCCTGTTTCCGCGCTGTATCTCTAAACTAAACTAAAAGTAAAAGCAGCATAGCTTGACAAACCTTGCCCTGCACCAAGCGCCTGACATGGAAATCACATCCGAGGGAGAAGGATGACCCCTGACAGGAAGAGCTAAGTCTATTTTCCCGAGTGGCATGACCTGATCTGGACTTGGCAGCAAACACTGTTCATTACACGTCAAGCAATCGACTTTACAGGTTTTTCTTAACTTTTAACAACCAACTGATTGAACACATCAAATCTCGGAATATTTTGCTTTCCAATCCCATTTTTATTTTGGAAAAGTCTATTGCTATTATTATATTATAGAGAGCAAGAAAGAGCCAGGAACAAAGGAGGATCTGGTGTGGGGTACTTTGTAATCTTGTCAGCGCCCTTTACATGGTGACTCTTTGCATGCGTTGGGTATACAAGCCAAGAATTTCACTGTGAATCATTCAATCATTCAATCAATCAATCATTCATTTATTCCCCGAAATTAGACACAAAATGCTGGAGTGACTCAGTGGGACGGGCAGCATTTTGGAGATAAGGAATGTGTGAAGGAAGGGTCTCTCCCCGAAGCGTTCCCCATTCTGTCTCCAGAGATGCTGCCTGTCCCGCTGAGTTACTCCAGCATTTTGTGTCTACCTTTGGTGTAAACCAGCATCTGCAGTACCTTCCTACACGAGAAAAGTCTTCCTCCTTCCCCTTGCTCCCGGTCCCACCTCATACACCTCCTGACCTACTTGTTGCTCTCCAGGGCAAATTATAGCCATATTTCCTTTGAAAATGATTTAAAAAGCCAGGGATCGGCTATTTTTGCACTGCCTGAAATAAAGGGCAATATGTAATAAAAACAAAGCTTTTTCAAGAAAAGGTGTTTGGGAAAAAATTCTGTTCCTCGGGCTGGTGTTTGCAACTAATTACTCTGTCCCCAGCCTCTCATTTTAATGCAACAAGCCCACTTAAGGCCGGCACAGTGGCGCAGCGGTAGAGTTGCTGCCTTAAAGCGCTTAAAGCGCCAGAGACCCAGGTTCGGTCCTGGCTACGGGTTCTGGTCTGTACGGAGGTTGCACACTCTCCCCGTGACCTGTGTGGGTTTTCTCCGAGAGCTTCGCTTTCCTCCCACTCTCCAAAGATGTACAGGTTTGTAGGTTAATTGGCTTGGTATAAATGTTTTTTTTTAATTGTCCCTAGTGTAGTAGAGTGTTAATGTGCGGGGATCACTGATCGGTGCAGACGGGCCTGTTTCCGCATTGTATCTCTAAACTAAACTGAACTGAACACTTCTTTGACAAATGGCTGGTCCCGTGATCACCTTATCCCCTCCACATTCGTCAGGGAGTTGAGTTATCAATATCTTTTTATTTTTCGTTGCTGGCAAGATGTGGGAGGGAAAGGGAGGGATGAACAGGGTTTGGTGTCATCCCAATGGGAGAGTGTGTTTTCTGTTGTTGTCATGAAGCAATGCCTGAGATAAAGGGTAAGAACCCTGTCTGTAGAAGGGTCTCGCCACGAAACTTCACCCATTCCTTCTCTCCAGAGACGCTGCCTGTCCCGCTGAGACTCCAGCATTTTGTCTCTATCTTTGAGGAATGAATGAATGAATACTTTATTGTCACATGTGACAAGTCACAGGGAAACTCTTTGCAAGGTCTGCCCAAGTGCTGCAGAGAAGCTATGGATTTAATTCTCCTTTCTATCACAGTGAACTCTGGACTGAATTTAAAACAATGCTGGTATCCAGTTCTACAGACCTTCTCCTTCAAAGGAAACAAATATTCCAGTTGATAAGATTTAATTTTCCAGTATTTTTGCATTACAAACGTCACAATCTTAAGATAATTGCCAGGGGAAAAAAAGCAAAAAAAAACCCTAATCTTCCACCAGCTACGAGTCATTATGATATGCAATGTGTGCCTGAACGATTGGTGGAAGTAGGTTCATTTAGAACTGCCAAAAAGAAAGTGGTTATATATTGCAAAAGGCCAAATTCACAGAGACATAGGGAACTGCAGGTGCTGGAACCTTGAGTGAAACACAAAGTGCTGGAGTAACTCAACGTGTCAGGCAGCATCTGTGGAGGGAATGGACAGGCAATGTTTCGTGTTTCAGACTTGCTGAGCTTCAGTAAAAGGGCAGGGAATGGAGGGATATACTGCTAAATGTAGTTTAACTTGGCACCTTGTTTTGCATGGACGTTGTGGGCCGAATGGTCTCTTCCTCTGCTTTACTGTTTTACTGCTCTATGTTCTATGAGTAGCAATTGTTGACAAACTGTTCCAAATATCCAGCATACACACAATTAGCTGAATGGTCTACTTGTCTGCTGCAACATTCTGTGATTCCAAGGCTGGCTTGCTTCCTATTTAATCCATTCGAACATAGAACAGTTACTACAGCACTTTGTGTGCCTGCTGTGTTACTCTTGACGATAGACACAACATGCTGGAGTAACTCAACGGGACAGGCAGCATCTCTGGAGAGAAGGAATAGTTGAGACCCTTCTTCAGACTGAAATGCTGCCTGGTAAAACATGTAATATATGTATATATATATATATATATATTTACAGGTGCACAACCTTTTATCCAAAAGCCTTGGGACCAGACACTTTTCGTAAATCAGAATTTTTCGGCTTTCGGAATGGAAGATTTTTAGCGTAGATTTTAACGGCTGGCTCAGTGGTAGAGTGCTCGGCTCATATCCGCAAGGTCGCGAGTTTGCGCCTCGATCCCGGCAGTTACTCGATCGCGAGTTTGAGTCTTCAATGTAGTTTTTTCTTGCAGAATAGGAGAGAATAGGGAGGGTTAGGCTGGGATCATTCTCTGCGAGATGATCTTAGTGCGGGAGACAAGTGTAGGAGAGGTGTACTGACTGTGTGGGCAGAACTTTGGAAGTGATTGCCCACCATTCTCAAAAGCCGCTGTGTCTCCCTGACCCTCCAACTGCAGAGGAATCCGCTCCACGATGGGCCGCTACGGCGACAAGTGGCAGTTCGCCCACAGCCCGAGCTGCGCCCCCTCATCCGCAACCCGGGTTCCTCTGGAGTTGGAGCGGGGCTGGGCTAGAGTTGTTGCTGGCTGTGAGTCTCTGGGATCTCCGTGCTTGCAGTGGGCCTGGGGGTCAGTGTCCCGATGAGGGGGCGCAGCTCGGGCTGTAGGCGAACTGCCACATGTCGCTGTAGAGGCGCATCTGGGAGCGGCTTCTGGTGGTCCTGACGTCTCTCAGCTCCTGTCCAGGGGGGTGGCCGGAGACGTCAGGACCAACAAGAACCCGCTCCCCGATGGGCCGCTACAGCAACAAGTGGCAGTTCGCCCACAGCCTGAGCTGCGCCCCCTCATCCGCAACCCGGGTTCCTCTGGAGTTGGAGCGGGGCTGGGCTAGAGTTGCTGCTGGCTGTGAGTCTATGGGATCTCCGTGCTTGCAGTCGGTGTCCCGTTGGTCCTGACGTCTCCGGTCACCCCCCTGGACTGGAGCTGAGACTGGGAACTGTACCGCCCTTGCCCCCTCCCTCTGCAACTGCAAACAACCCCATTCTCCTGCTCACCTGCAAGGGCGGCACAGTTCCCAGTCTCAGCTCCTGTACAGGGGGGTGGCCGGAGACATCACAGCCCGAGCCATCAGCTTCTGTCCCTACGGGGACAGCGGAGAGCGTGTTCCTCTGGAGTTGGAACGTGGCTGGGCTGCTGCTGGCTGTGGGTCTCTGGGTTCTCCGTGCTTGCAGTGGGCCTGGGGATCGGTGTCCCGTTGGTCCTGACGTCTCCGGTGACTGGCACTGGCTCCAACGTGAAGACAGTGCAAAGCCCCCGCGCCGGTGCAATGCGCGGGGAGCTGGAGAGGGGAGGGAAGGGGTCACACACATGGACGGGAAGCAGAGGGGTGTAGGTGGGGTGAAACTGAAGGGAGCGACAATTTGCTGCTGCCTGCCCGCTGAGTTAAAAAGTTCCCACGCAAGACTCATGATACACTGTGTATCGTGAGTCTACCGTGGGAACTTTTTTAACTCAGCAGGCAGGCAGCAGCAGATTGTCAATTATTAACCCTCCCGCGCAATATACCCTCACCTTCTCTTTTATGAATGGGGATTTAGTTCCCCTTTCTTTGAGGACCGACCGGAGGTTCCGCTGTCACCTCTGCGGGCCGCCCTCGGTGAACGTTTTCAAGGACCTTTCTTCAAGGACTGAAAAAATGTCGCTATTCGGAGGTTTTCGTTATTTGGATCTTCGGATAAAAGGTTGTGCACCTGTATATATATATATACAACCAGATCTAGCTTGCCTACAAGCAATCCTTTGGAAAATTACAGGTTATTTGCAAAACACAAAATGCTGGAGGAACTCAGCGTGTCAGGCAACACCCGTGGAGGGAATGGACAGACGGCGTTTTGGGTCGGGACTCTTCTTCAGATTCAGATGGTGGGAGTTCAGATTCAGAGACCACCTCCATTATCAGCGTGAGGCCAAAGCAAATCAGGGGTCTGTGGGGAATTGGTAAGGGGAGCTGGTGGTGGCTCAGGTTCAAATGCCTGTTGGCTGTTCATACTCTAGACACTGTTCTTCTTAGTGGGAAGCCTCAATGGTGGAGAGTCAACACAGCCCTCTGATAAAACAGAGCAGGTGGGCTGTGTTGACAGGCAGCAAGGAGCTCGGGCTGTGGATCGAAAGCAACACTGGGTATAACCTATCAACGTCTCAGTATTATAAAACAACCACTGCACTCAACATTTCCTTCCGCCTCTAATACCTCCGGGCTTTTAAACTCCAAGCTTAATCCTGATTGCCTCACTTTTCCCTTGCACTTAACGGAACCTGTACACTCCAGTCATAGCTCGTCAACTAAGTTTTAGAAAATTGAAAATAAATTAAACCCAACAACATTCTGGCTCTGCTTTATATCATGGCAAAAAACCGGCTTTAATCAAAATGTAGAACACATGCTTATCTGCGTAATTTACATTAGTTTATTGAAGCAGAATTAGGCCATTCAGCCCATTAAATCTAGTCCACCATTCAACCATGGCTGATCCATCCCCTACCTTCTCCGCATAACCCCTGACAACCGTACCAATCAAGAATCACAATATTTACCTTAAAAATACCCAATAACTTGACCGCCACAGCCGTCCGTGGCAATTAATCCCACTGATTCACCACCCTCCGACTGAAGTAATTCCTCCTTATCTCATTTCTAAAGGTAGGTCCTTTCATTCTGAAGCTATGGCCTTTTGTCCCGGGCTCACCCACCAGTGGAAACAGAATGCTGACATTGCGTAAACGTAGTCCACTGAGCAATATTCAAAGGCTGAAACAATCTGCAGTACTCAAGGAGGGCAGTGTCCGAGCTCCCAGTCACATTGTTCCTCTGCAACCACTTAAAGAAATTGCAAAAATTAGCTCATCTAAAAGAAATAAATTGATTGAAAATTAAATTGGATGTTGGGGACCTGCTGTTGAAGACCTGGTAATTATGTTATTGGACTGAGGCAGTTAATGAAGAGATGAACTTCAACCCATAGTGAATCAAGTGTAATCCAACTAGATACTGTTGAACTCAATGCTCCTAAGCATCTGCAGAGTAATATGCACAACGATTTGAATGTCAACAACTGAAGCTGAATTCTGTTGATGTATTTATAATTTGCAATCCCAGTGTTTTTGGAAACCAGGCAGACTCAAAAGGGATTAAAATATAGCAAACAATAATTGTATTAATTTTGTCCGATCCATGCACTGACTATGTTACCACACAATTTATAAACCCATTTGATTCTTTGTACTGTGTGCTATGTACTATGTACTTTGTATAGGAAAGAACTGTAGATGCTGGTTTAAACCAAAGATACTGTAGGCACAAAAAGCTGAAGTAACTCAGTGGGTCAAACAGCATCTCTGGAGAAAAGGAATAGGTGATGTTTCGGGTCTCGAGTGAGTGGTGGGAGATTGCAATCTTCATGTGGTCCGACTGTTTTCGACTAATGCAATCAACCCGACGTGCACAATCAAATAAGATCAAATAGAACAAGTTGTCCTGCAACTTTGGGCTGTGCACGCCATACACAAGAAGAAGAACAAGTATATTCCTTTTCTCCAGAGATGCTGTCTGACCATTGAGTTACTCGAGCTTTTTTGTGATTCTTTGTATTATATCCATTTTCTCCCAAAATCCCTTTCCCTTTATTTTTGTTCGGGATGCACTGAAACTTTACATGCAAATTGCAGCAAGCTCTAACGTGAATGGCGTGACATGTGGATACTTTCTTTGAAAGATAATCCCCGATGTGTGTACTCTGAACACTTCACCTTCACAAGCCAAAGGGACGCTTTTTCAGGACATTTTAACTTGGCATGTATTGGTTGGTGTACGTGGGGTGGGGGGCTCATTGAAAAATACAGAATAGTGAAAAGCTTGGATAGAGTGGATGTGGAGAGGATGTTTCCACTTTTGGGAGAGTCCAGGACTGGAGGTCATAGCCCATCAATGCTGGGAGGTGTACTCCTAATGAATAAACCATCTTATGGATAAAACATTAAGTTTACCTTTGGAGATGAATATAAAGTTTATGTTCATAAGTTATAGGAGCAGAATTAGGCCATTCGGCCGATCAAGTCTACTCCGCCATTCAATCATGGCTGATCTGTCTTTCCCTCTCAATCCCATTCACCTGTCTTCTCCCCTTAACCCCTGACTTCCTTACCAATGAAGAGTCTGTCAATCTGCCTTAAAAATACCCAATGAGTCGGCTTCCACAACCGTATGTGGCAATGAATTCCACTGATTCACCACCATAAAGAAATTCCTACCCATCTCCTTTCTAAATATACACTCTTTTATTCTGAGGCTGTGGCCGCTGGTCCTAGACTGTACCGCCAGTGGAAACATCCTCTCCACACCCACTCTATCCATGCCTTTCACTATTTGGTAAGTTTCAATGAGGTCCCCACCTCACCGAGGGTAATGGGTCCCTCACCATTATTTGAAGGAAGAGCGGTGACATCCCACTGAGCAACATTCATCCTTCAGTTAACAGGCTACCAGCTCGTTGCTGCACTGCCTGCTGTGAAATCTTGCAGCGTACAATTCCACTGTTGCACTTCATCAGTTACAACAGTGAATATGTATCCAAACAACTTCATTAGATCCAATGTGAACATCAGTGTTTGGTAAAGGTGCTTTAGAGTTAGCATCAGTCGTGATTTGTAATAATGGTGAAACCAGACCATGCAATAGCTTTTCCAAGTCTTCGTGGCAAGTCATACAAGCGTGCGATGCACTGAAACATGAAGTCACTTCTTCAGGTGGCCTCTGCACTTGGCTCATTGATGACATTCTGTTTGATGATCACTCATTGCCTTGGAGTTCTGGTCTATACTTACCCCCGATCCAACACCACTAAAGCAGACAGCCCTGTCCATGTTGCAAACATTCCACCGGTTAGAAAGAACTTTGGAATGTTTTAAGAGTGTGAAATAAGCTGGAAGAAATACGTGCTCAGGAAGGTTGCAGCACATATATATTCTTAATAATAATAATAATAATAATAATATCTTTTATTTTCATTGCACGTCAGTGCAACGAGATTTAGTATGCAGCTTCCAACCGATGTCAAAAAAAAAATAATAATAAACTGTGTGACGTGACCATCTGAGGGAGACAGTCCATGTGGGATGGGGAGCATTCAGCAGGGCCAGTTCAGAGCCGCTATAGCTGTTTCTGAGTCTGGAGGTTCGGGCGTAGGCCTTGGAAAGAGTAAGCACTTCATTTCATCAATTATGATTTCATAATTAGCTTAAACTTCATATTGTGAATGTTAGATACCAATGAGACAACTTGTAAAGATTCATTGAGGTTGTGATCTTACATAATATTGGCTTTCAATTACCTTTTATTCAAAATGGACCACATTCTTGTCATAATCTCACCATAGATTTACACAAAGAGTTTTGTAACTATTACAAATCTTAGATATAAGGTCATAAGTGATAAGAGCAGAATTAAGGCATTGGGCCCATCAAGTCTACTCCGCTATTCAATCAAGACTAATCTATCTCTCCCTCCTAATCCCATTCCCCTACCTTCTCCCCATAATCCCTGACTTCTTTACCAATTAAGAATCTATCAATCAGCCTTAAAAATACCCAATGCCTTGTCCTCCACAGACTTCTGTGGCAAAGAATTCCACAAATTCACCAACCACTGAATAAAGAAATTTCTCCTCGTCTCCTTTTTAAAGGAACGTCCTTTAATTCTGAGGGTATGACCTCTAGTCCTAGACTGTCCCACTAGTGGAAACATCCTCTCCACATCCACGTAACGTCGTGTGTTAACCCACTCATTCCTGGGATCAATCTTGTAAACCTCTCCAGAGCCAGCACATCCTTCTTCAGGTCTGGGTGCCCAAAATTGCTCATAGTACTCCAAATGCGGCCTGACCAGTGCTTTACAGAGCCTCAGCATTACATCCCAGTTTTTGCATTCTAGTCCTCTAGAATGCCTGCATTTATCTTGAGTGTGGCTTTGTTTGTAAGTGTTCAGTTGAACCAAGAAGAAACCTGCTTTGATTTAATATGCTGCACAAGCCACATGTTGCACAGTTTCCATGAGTCATTCATTTCTTGTTGGAAACTAGCAAGTTAGTACACTGACAGCCAATGATGAAGAAGGAATTAAAGAGAAATACCCAGTAAGTTTCCAGGGGTTTACAAAAAAACGCACTGATTAAAGTCAGAGAGTGGAAACAGGCCCTTCGGCCCAACTTGCCAACACCGGCCAACATGTCCCAGCTACACTAGTCCCACCTGCCTGCGTTTGGTCCATATCCCTCCAAACCTGTCCTATCCAAACCAACTGAACCGGTTGGCCACTGCTTCCCGCATCTGTGTTTCCTTTCATTCCCATGTTTCATGTTATGTTTTGTTGTTAGTGGGTTCTCAATGCACTTTACTCAATGCTGATTGCAAAGCAATCTTTGGTATGAAACACAAAACAAAAAGCAGAGAACTGCAGAGTACTTAGTTTGAAAGGGCAATTAAGAAGCGTGCGGTGAATAAGCAAAAAGGGAACATAGACGACCAACTGAGGAATCATTCCGATCTATCCCGGGAAGAGCTGCCAAGATTTTATCCAATTAGTAACACTATTTTACTGCGATAGGATTATCTATTTTAATTAGGGTTTTGCAGCAAGGAACTTTTTGATAAATTATAAACTATTAATACGTACAGAATTTTGATAAAAATTGATGAAAATTGAAGCAAACAAAGGTTCAATCATCAATTATTTTCAAAAATTAATTGCATTTTCTGAGTACAGTTTTTACTTGATTTGGATTCATACTTTCGTTGGCCTTCTTCCCATTTCAGCCATCAACTATATCATCTTCACTGCCTCCAACCTGAACTCAGGAATTCACTCTATGGGACGGCACGGTGGCGCAGCGTAAGAGTTGCTGCCTTACAGCACTTGCAGCGCCAGAGATCCGGGTTCGATCCCGACTATGGGTGATGTCTGCATGGAGTTTGTACGTCCTCCCCATGACTGAGTGGGGTTTCTCCAAGATCTTCGGTTTCCTCCCACACACCAAAGACGTACAGGTTTGTAGGTAAATTAGCTTGCTACAAGTGTAAATTGTCCTCAGTGCGTGTTGGATAGTGTTAGTGCGCGGGGATTGCTTGTCGGTGCGGACTCGGTGGGCCGAAGGGCCTGTTTTCACACATTCGCCTCTAAACTAAACTAAACTAAACTACACTAAACTAAATCTTTCAGACTCTTGCCACTGTGCCTTGGGACATTGGCCCCCCCTGAGCAGCAGAGAAGAATGAAGAGCCACACTTACGAGTTTCATGATGTGTAGTAGTCAGTTGCTTAATAAATTTAACTGTCTTACTCCTGGAAGGCAGAGGGTAATGGTGGAGGGTGTATTCTGGCTGGGTGTCTGAGACCTGTGGATGTCCACAGGGATCCGTCCTGGGACCTCTGTGGTTTCTGATATATATAAATGACTCAGACGTAGATTTAGATGGGTTAGTACGTTTTTTTGGACAACAAGTTTACTGGAGTTGCAAACAGCGAGGATGGCCAGCAAAGTATACAGCAGGATATAGATCAATACAGAAATTGGCAGAGAAGTGGCAGAGAGGGTCTAGGTCACTTTGGGAGGACGAATGTAAAGGGAAGGTATATGGTCGATGGCAATATTCTGATGTGCAGGTGGATCCAGGTCCATAAAGGTCCTGTCCCACGAGCATGCGACCTGCATGTGGGAAGCGCGACCAAACCGGAAGCAGGGGCCGAGTGAGTGACGTGAAGTTCGAGCGAAGTCCGACGGGCTTGTGCAGTGTCAAGACGTGCGTACGGCGTTGAGGCAGCTGCGGGCCGGCAGGCCGTTGCCGCGTGGAATTTTTGAACACGTTTTTCGGAGCCCCGAGCGATGTCGGGCCCAGCTCTGCACAACTCCATACAGCTCCAGCGATCGAAGTGGGACCGGCCCCGCGAGGCCGTACGGCTCAAGCGACCATGTTAGGTCGCGCTTGCCGCATGGAGTCTCATACTCATGGGACAGGCCCTTTAGGTCGCGCTTGCCACATGGAGTCGCATGCTCATGGGACAGCCCTTAACTCCCTGAAAGAGAAAACACAGGTAGATAGAATGGTAATGAAGGCGTATAGTATGCTCGCTTTCATTAGTTGGGGCATTGAGTATGCAAGTCAACAAGTCATGTTGCAGCTCTTCAAGACTTTAGTTAGGCCGCATTTAAAGTATTGCATGCAGTTCTGCTTGCTCCATTACAGGGAGGGTGCGGAGAGATTGCAGAAGAGATTTACCAGAATGTTGCCAGGAATAAGGGATATTACCTACAAGGAAAAGTTGAACAAACTTGGAAGATAGGCACAAAATGCTGGAGTAACTCAGCAGGTCAGACAGCATCTCTGGAGAAAAGGAATAGGTGACGTTGTGGGTCGTGACTCTTCATCAGATTGAGAGTCAGGGGAGAGACATTTAGACAAGTACATGGATAGGACAGGTTTGGAGGGATATGGGACAAATACAGTTAGGTGTGACATGTGTCAACAGTGCTTCCGTTTCTTTCCAACTTTTTTTTGTTTTTTTAGTATGTTTTAAAGTATGTGTTTCTTTGTGTGTTTTGTGTGGGGGGGTGGTGTGGGGGGGTGAGGGGGAAACCGCTTTGGTCGCCTCCTCCATGGAGAGGCGACTTTTTCCAGGTCGCCTCCCCCGTGGCCTAACAGCAAGGATCGGCGCGGCCTTTACCGGAGACGCGCCCGGGGCCCCAGCGGCGGGCGCAGCATGGAGGGAACTCTCAGCGTGGAGCAGGCGAGCCCACGGGGCTCGCTGGAGGGGAGCGCTCCGTTTCACTGGCCCGCGGCAGCCTGAGGCCGCGGTCTGCAGAGCTCAAGCTGGTGCGGCGTCTGCAGCCCGGGATCCTTCATGGGGGACCCGGGAGAAGAAGTGAGCTCTGACCGTCGGCCCGCGGCCAACTTCTACCACGGGCCCGGCATGGACTTACCATCACCCCTGGAGGGGGAGCTTCGACCGCCCTCCCTGCAGTCTGCGGTGCTTCTGGCTGCGGCGGGGACTTTAAATCTACGACCGCTGGCCTGCGGCCTACACCATCCTGAAGCCGCGGTCTCCGGTGGGGAAGAGCCGACTATGGACTGGCTCTGGACTCTGGTCCCGACCACGGGGGGAAATGGAGGAGGACTGGCCAATTTTTGTGCATTCCACCACAGTGATGAATGCTGTGGTGGATGTTTGTGTTAAATTTTTATAGTGTATTGTGTGTTCTATCTCATTGTACCGCTGCTGACAAGTTCATTTCACTTGCACTGTATGTGCAATGTGACGAACAAACCCGTATTGTATTGTATTGTATTGTATTGTATTGTGTAGATGGGACATGTTGGTCAGTATGGGCTAGTTGGGCCAAAGGGCCTGTTTCCACGCAGTAAGACTCTATGACTATGAGAGGTGAAACAGAGGCATGTTTTCTCTAGCATCCTGAAAATGAGGGGAGATCTAATAAAGTTAGATAAAGGGGAGAAAGTTATGAGAGGCATAGAAAGGAGAACCTTTTTCCCAGAGTGGAATGTCAAAGACTACAGAGTGTAACTTTGAGATAAGAGAAGTAAAGTTCAAAGGATGGGTGCAGGGCAAGTTTTGTTGGTGGGTGCCAGGGGTGGTGGTGGAGGTAGTGTTGTTTCGGAGGATTTTAGACAGGCGCGTGAATATGCAGGACGTAGTGGTATATGGATCACGTGCAGGCAAAGGAGATTAGTTCAACTTGGCATCATGTACTGCATAGATGCTGTGGGTTGAAGGGCTTGTTCCTGTGCTGTGTTGTTCTATGCTCTGTGTTCTAATACAACAGCTTTCAAAACATGTCTAATAGCTAGTGTCCTTGGGGCTAAAAATATAGCTTAAGGTCATAATTCTGTAAACTGGAACAATTAGAGGAGCCTTGTCTGGTGATTAGTTTGTTTTGGCTCATGACCAGTGTTGAAGGCTGGGATCGGCAAGGATTTTTAAACTTGCAGCATCGGTTATGGAAAGTCGTGCTTTGCAGGATTCAACATCAACCCTGAAATCACCTTTGCGTTTAGTTTAGAGATACAGCACGGAAACAGGCCCATCGGCCCATCGGCCCACCGCGTCCACACGGACCAGCGATCCCCGCACATTAACACTCCCCCTACACACACTAGGGACAATTTTTTAAAACATTTATACCAAGCCAGTTAAGCCTCAAACCTGTACGTCTTTGGAGTGTGGGAGGAAACCAAAGATCACGGGGAAAACCCACGCAGTCACGGGGAGAACGTACAAACTCCGTACAGACAGCCCCCTTAGTCGGGATCGAACCCGAGTACCCGGCCCTGTAATGCCCCTGTCCCACTTAGGAAACCTGAACGGAAACCTCTGGAGACTTTGCGCCCCACCCAAGGTTTCCGAGCGGTTCCCGGAGGATCCCGGAGGTTTTTGTCAGTCTCCCTACCTGCTTTCACTACCTGCAACCTCCGGCAATCACCTGCAACCTCCGGGAACCGCACGGAAACCTTGGGTGGGGCGCAAAGTCTCCAGAGGTTTCCGTTCAGGTTTCCTAAGTGGGACAGGGGCATTAGGCAGCAAAAATCTACACCTGCGCCACCATGTCGCCTGAAGTTTGACAATTACTGATTTTTTTGCTGAAGTTTGACGATTGCAGTGGATGATGCAACATGGACGAAGCTTCTTCCCGCTGTTGTTTCCCTCGAGGCCTGGGAGCAAAAGAAATCTGCACATGTTGAAACTCCAAAGCAGAAAACCCTGCCTACGCACAGCAGGACTGCAGGCATCAATCAAGTAAAGAGATGAGATAATCCTATTAGTGTTCTATCTTCAGATGCTGACAGGCCTGCTGCATAGACCCAGCTTCTTCTGAGTTCACGAGCAAACAGATAATTGACGAGCAATAAATTATACATGTGCAACTCGTTGAAATGCAGCTGGGAACCAGCATTGCTGTGGCCATTAAATACGATGGAATGGCATGGCTCCAGATAAACTAGAAAGGAGATGAGGCTTCCCGCCCAACTTATCAAACGTTTACCATGTTGAACCTGCTTCCAAGTGGTCTTTGAGCACTTCCAGAATTAATAGCTTTTAACAGGGATCTAAGGAAAGGAGCAGGAAGTCATTAATCTAATCAGGTGAAGAGTGTCAAATGGTACAGTCCTTTTAATATGAAGGGTTTCATCGCAAAATCAATATTTCAAAAGAGAATAATGTTGAACAAAAGAGGAAGTGCGAGAAACACACAACTTAGCATCTGGAAAGCGAAAATAAGGTTATCCACAGTTCAGAAGAGCTGAACAGAGAAAAAAAGATCACTTTGCTTTTTTATGTTGTATTCCTCTTTTACCTCTGTTTAGTTTAGTTTAGTTTAGGAATACAGCGTGGAAACAGGCCCTTCAGCCCATCGAGCCTGTGCCAACTGGCGATCCCCACACACTTATCCTATCCTGCACACACGAGGGATAATTTTACCAAGCCAAATAACTTACAAACCTGCTCGGCTTTGAAGTGTTGGAGAAAACCGAAGATCTCAGAGAAAACCCACGCGGGTCATGGGGAGAACGTGCAAACTCCGTACAGACAGCACCCGTAGTCAGGATCAAACCCGGGTCTCCCATGCTGCGAGCGCTGTAAGGCAGCAACTCTACCGCTGCGCCACTGTGCCGCCCAACGTGCCGCCGGTTAATGTAACAACTGCACAGCAAGCATCCCATCTAAGCCGTTTCTCCGCCCCCAGTTGAATTTGGCAAAATCTACATCAGCATCTAAAAGGCTTGTGGTATCCAGGAAGCGCACACCATTAATGCCAGGAGAGTGGAGCAGCTGATGGGGCTGCTGCTGATCACAGCTCCAATGACCAGGTTCAGTGCTGCCTGGGGGCTGTGCAGGTAGGTTTCCTCACACAGGCAACTGGCCACTGTAAACTGTTCCCAGTGTGTGAGTGAGTGAGTGAGTGAGTGAGTGAGTGAGTGAGTGAGTGAGTGAGTGAGTGAGTGAGTGAGTGAGTGAGTGAGTGAGTGAGTGAGTGAGTGGTCACATCTGTGGCCTGTGTAACAAGCTTACTGTGGGAGAAGTTTATTTTCATTTATTTAGTTTAGTTTAGAGAAGCAGTGTGGAATCAGGCCCTTTGGCCCACCGAGGCCCCACCGACAAGCAATCACCCATACGCTAGCACTAACCCACATAGGAACAATTTACAAACCTGTACGTCATTTCTTTGTTGGAGGAAACCAGAGCACCCGGGGAAAACCCAGGTGGTCACGGGGAGAATGTACAAACTCTGTACAGACAGTACCCATAGTCAGGATCGAACTCAGGTCTCTGGCGTTGTAAGGCAGCAACACTACCGCTGCTCCACTGTGCCGCCCTGTAAAGGGTCAGCACGTGGCAGCAGTGCCAGTGGGCCGAATGGCCGCTATCCGTGCTGTACGACCACAATTCTACTGTAGAGGAAGGAACTGCAGATGGTGGCTTAAAACAAAGATAGACACAAAAAGCGTAGCTCAGTGGGACAGGCAGCATCGCTGGAGAGAGGAATGGGTGATGATTCTACTTCTATGACAGGAGCTATATGAACCATCTGAACACCTCCTTCATTTATCATTTATTGCAAATTATATTAACTATCTTTCCATGTTTTGCTTTAAGGACTCCTCTCACCCATGCTGAAGAAAAGACTTCAAATTAACTCACGTCACAACCTCTGTTGTTGCTGCGCACCTATTACCATCTGATGATCTCAGCAGGGTCAAAACTGACTCTTCTGCAAACATCTCCTTGACAGTCATGGTCAGCTGAAGCTAAAAACAATTTGTTTCAATGTTATTCTAAGCAGAAGCGAAGGTGACACTCAAATATGGGCTATACTGCTGCAATTAAAACCCATGTTTTATTTTAAATATATAAACGTATGAAAGTTGCTTTCAGGTCCACAGTCACATAAAGATTTGATTATTTTTGCGTGCTACCAGTCCAGAAGTTGATTTAATACATCCCTGTACATTGACATCGATCCAAGGTACAGTGGTAAAGATGCGTGATCCAGGGAAGAAAGACAATACATGATGCACAATCGATCCATTTATAGTGCAAAGATCCATGATCAGGGAATAATAAGCCATAAAATAATCAAGGATAATAATAATAATAATAATAATAATAATAATAATAATAATAATAATAATTTTATTTATAGAGCACTTTAAAAACAAACATAGCTGCAACAAAGTGCTGTACATCACTAATCATTGACAAAAAAGTTAATACACACCAAAAATAAAAATCAAAAGAAATAGTAGGAAAAGACATGTAAAATAAAGAAACATCAAAAACACCACAAACAGAAGCAAAGCCTCAGGCATGGTCAAAAGCCAGGGAGTACAAATGTGTTTTAACACTGGATTTGAAGATGGATAGTAAAAAGGGTCACCAATGGAGTAGATAGTAGTTCAGCACTGCTCTCTGGTTGTGGTATGATGATTATGTTGCCTGATTACAGCTGGGAAGAAACAGTCCCTGAATCTGGAGGTGTGCGTTACACCTGAACAAAAATCCCAAATAAACGCAGATGCTAGAAATTAAAAAATGTAAAGAGAAAATGGTAGGAACGTTCAGGAGGTCAGGCAGCATCTGTGGAAAGTGGAATGGAGTTCACGTTTCAGTTCAAAGAACCTTTGACAGCACTGGGAAAGATAGAAAAACAAGTTACATTTCAGTTGCAGAGAACATGTGGTGGAGGCAAAACACAAAGTGCAGGAGGAACTCAACGGGTCAGGCAAAATCTGTGGAGGAAATGAACCACGACGATTCAGGGCAGGACATTTCTTTTAACTCTTATTCCTCATGTCTACAGACGCAGGGGGAAAGATGGACAGGGCAAAGGGAATGCCAGTTCCCGATGGGTGAGGAAAGGTGAGGATTAGTTGTGGAGTTAATGGTTCAATGGGAACAATTAGAATGCAATTACACAAAGATGCATAAAAGGTTGTGAAATGCAGGGCAGTGGGATATTTTGCATGATTAAGATGGGTTTAGAGCATTATTGGCCAAGCGCGGGAAGGTGGGAGTAGTGTAGAGGGGGCACGTTGGTTGGCATAGTCACGTTGGGACGAAGGGCCACGCTATATGACTCTATGACTCGATTGAATGCGAATAGAGAGGTCAACACGCTGAACTATTGAAAACTATTAAACTAGGTCAACATTGCAGATAGACAACTTAAAACACAAATGGGAAGTACTGATGCACTTAGAGAAACCAATTTACCTGAAATTGTAGAATTCTATGCTGAGTTCTGAAGACCTCAAATATGCTGTTCTTCAATCTTGCATCGGGGCTTGATATAACACAGCAGGGGGCTACTGACAGAAGTGAGAGTGGGGGTGGGATGGAGAAGGAATGGGGCAGGTAACAGGTAGCTCATCTTGTAGGACTAAGACTAGGTGCCCTGCAATGTAGTGGAGATTGTGCACATGCAATTATGACATTCACAAATCCATTCTGTCAATGCTGTTTTCAATAGTCAAGAGGATTTTATTGCCATATGTAATTAAATGGAACACTTACATTCTTAGTTGCAGCAGCACAACAGGATTATGAACACAGTATTTAATAGGTAACATTATAAATAAAGGGGAAAAAATAGATAAATAGAAAACCCGATATAGTGCAAAAAGAAATCAAAGCCAGAAGTCCCTAGTGCAACTGAGGTAGTTCATAGGTGCTGGAGGAAACTACAAATGCTGCTTTAAACCGAAGATAGGCACAGAAATCTGGAGTAACTCAGCAGGGCAGACAGCATATCTAGTGCTAAGGAATAGGTGACGTTTCGGGTCGAGACCCTTCTTCAGTCTGAAGAACGGCCTCGGCCCGTAACGTCACTATTCCTTTTCTCCAGAGATGTTACTCCAGCTTTTTGTGTATGTCTCAGGCAGTTCAGAGTTCAGAGTTTAATTGGCGTTCGTTGTGTTCAATAGCCCGCTAGTTGTTGGGAAGAAGCTTTTCCTGAACGTGGGCTATGGCTAAATTACCTGTATAACGTAGCTGCAGAGTTTGGAGTGTAAAAAATGGGATAGACAACTGCTATCAAAGCAAATAATTGAGCATGGGAAAGCGTGTAAACACATCAACCAGGCTAGGCGACCAGTTTGCTGAACACTTTCACTCCATCCTCCACGACCTGCTGGATCTTTTCGTTGCTAGCCAGTATAACTTCCCTTCCTATTCCCATTCTGACCTTTATATCCTTGCCCTCCTCCATTGCCAGAGTGAGAAGATTACGGAGATTCGGCATGTCAAAGAGGATTCTCCTAAACCTCTACAGGTGCACAGTAGAGAGCATTCTGTCTGGTTGCATCGTGGCCTGGTTCGGCAACTTGAACGTCCAGGAGCGAAAAAGACTACAAAAAGTTGTGACCACTGCCCAGTCCTTCACCGGCTTTGACTTCCCCACCATCAAAGAGATCTATCGTAGTCGTTGCCTCAAAAAGGTAGCCATAATCATCAAGGACCCACACCATCCTGGCCACACACTTATCTCACCACTGCCATCAGGAAGAAGGTACAGGAGCCTGAAAACTGTAACGTCCAGGCTCAGGAACAGCTCCTTCCCCACAGCCATCAGGCTATTAAACACAATGAATAAGCTATGAACTGCAAAATACTATATTATTATATGTTATTTGCACTATATTTGTTATTTGTTGAACTTTTTATTTTTCTTTCCCATTATATACAGTATACTGTTTATATATTCACATATTGTGTTGTGCTGCAGCAAATAAGAATGTAATTGTCCCATCCTGGGACATATGGACAATAAAACACTCTTGACTTGAGTTGACACACAAGCTCATATTCCATTTGGACAGCTAACAACCCCACAATATCAACATTGAATTCTCCAGTTTGAAGTAATATCTCCCAATTGCTCGCTCCTTCCACTACCCACGTGAGCGCCATTACTTCCACCATCTTCCCACCCCCATCCGTCCTAGTCACCCTGCTCCTTTCCTTGCCTTTGTACACTCATCTCTCATCTCTCAGACCCCCATTTCACTTTCCTAACCTTGTTTCCCCGACCGCCTGTACCCTTCCACCCACTCACTCTCTCTCTGGCTACATTTCACTCCGTGTCTCCTCCTGTTCACACATCTCCATTTCAGCTCTAACTTAATTGGGCAGCACGGCGGCGCAGCGGTAGAGTTACTGCCTTACAGCACCAGAGACCCTGGTTCTCCCGACTACGGCACCGACACCTTTCTCTGGCGTGGTTGTCACTCTCCTGCTTCACACATCGCACTTTGATTTCAGCAGCACTTTGACTCCACCCACTGCCAACATTACTTAATTGGCAGCACATACGAGATGTGCAGTGAAATGTAGAGCTTACTTTTGTGCCTTGACAAACAGCACCAGAGACCAAACAAATGGTTCGATCCCGATAAATAATACGGCACAGAGAAAAACGGGTCTCTAGAGTTAGTCCCGAAAGGCGTTTACAGTCCGAAGGCAGAAAACTTCTCAACCTCTCCGCTCACTGCATGCACCGTTTGCCTGACCATTTTGAGTCCGTTTCAGGGGTGGAAGAGGTCTCTCTTTGTCTTCATCTCATGAGATCTTGAGACATCTGATCACATTGTCATATTTTTAATTATTTAAAAACAAGTTTTAACATTTAATAATCAAACTGAAGATAGACACAAAATGCTGGAGAAACTCTGTCCCACTGAGTTCCTCGAGCATTTTGTGTATATCTTCAATATAATCAAGGACCATTGCTTCTTCTCCCCACTCCATTTAGGCAGAGTATACAGAAGCTCTTTTATTAGGCTTCTGGACGATCCCTCCATAAGCTAGTGAATTGTCCAATTCACCTCTACCCGATTGCGGACATTGGACTTTGTCTCTGGATCTGGAGCTCTACAATGCTGTGAACTATATTCTGCACTCTTTGCCCAAACGCCCACCCTAGTCTTGCTAGTTTCCTACCTCTAGTTTCCCTCTCCCCTGACTCTCCGTCTGAAGAAGGGTCTCGGCCCAAAACGTCACCTATTCCTTTTCTCCAGAGATGCTGCCTGACCTGTTGAATTACTCCAGCATTGAGTGTCTCTCATTCACTTGACTTTGGCTAGATAGTATTTGTGTATAGAGTTTATCTGATTCGATCGGAGAACATGCAAAGCAAAGCTTTTTCTCCGCACCGCACGACATGTTACAATAATAAACCTCAACCTCAACCTAAACCGTTCATGAACTGGGCCAAGTGACAACATGTATTCGGCCCTTTTGTGTTAAGCTTCACACTTGGCGGCAGATATTGTTTTGGATTCGAAGTGTCACATTCATTTGCTCTATGGTGTGGAGAAGTGAGTTTGCTGGAGAGGTTCGTTGCACTCTGAGCCCGACATAGACAGTTTGGTTCTTTCACAGCTCATTTAGAATAGCTCGGCGATAGAATCACCATATATAGTTTCAAAGTACTGTAATCCACATTATCTAACAAATCTAAAGGCACGGACTCTGGTGCAGAAGGTAATTGAGGCTCCTTAAGTTGCTTTCTCAGTAAATTGCTGAATAGGGCAGGTGCCCTTGTTCAGGCCAACCAGATCACCAGGGGAAGGTGAATAAATATTGTTGCTGAGACAATTAGCTGCCCTTAGCTGATATCTATTCTGGTGCTGTCAGTAATGGGTTGTACTCCCTTAACCTGAGACCAGTACAAACCTTGAAGATTGTGAAATTCTATCCTCAGCTGTGGAATCAGACGTTTAAAAGGACTGATCTAAAATAAAACATCTGTTTCCCATTGAGTTTACACTCAAGCTTGAGTTTTGCATGTTACATTTCACTATTAGTCGCAGGCAATGATTTGGGTTCATTGAGTCGTTTCAACTGGAACCTATTTCCAAGGGAAAACAGGGAGGGGAAAAAAATAGTGTTGTTTACTTGTGTAAAATTTGTCACGTTGATAACATTTGATTATTACTGATAAACGAGCCAATGCATGTGCTTCTATCAGGGGAAGGCGATGCTTTGAGTGGGGTAACTGAAAGTTGCTGGATCTCTGTTGTGAAGGTGGCCGGCAAGCATAATCATAGCCAGAGCAGTGTTTGGGGGCAATTAATATCATCCGGAGCGAGCGTACGTGGGGTCAGGCAGTGGGTGGGGTGCACTGAGCCAGGCTAATGGCTTCCATTCACATTCAAGCTCAATCATTGGGTAAACCTTTAAAACAGGCTGCCTGTAAAACAGTCTGCTAGCACACGCACACACGCACACACACACGCATACGCACACGCACATGCACACATGCACACACGCACACATACGCACACGCACCCATGCACACACACGCACGCACACGCACATGCACATACGCACACACTCATATACGCACATGCACACACACACACACACACACGCGCACACACGCGCACACACACGCGCGCACACACACACACATACACACACGCACACATACGCACACACACACACACACACACACACACACACACACACACACACACACACACACACACACACACACACACACACACACACACACCCACACACACACACACACACACACACACACACACACACACACACACACACACACACACACACACACACACACACACACACACACACACACACACACACGCACACATGCACACACACACACACGCACACACACACACACACACACACACACACACACACACACACACACACACACACACACACACACACACACACACACACACACACAGCCAATGATCCGCCGTGGAGTAAAACATTCAGCTTCATAACTTCATAAGTCACAGGAACAGAATTAGGCCATTCGGACCATCGAGTCTACTCCGCCATTCAATCACAGCTGATCTATCTTTCTCTCTCAACCCCATTCTCCTGCCTTCTCCCCATACCCCTTGACACCCTCGCCAAATAAGTGTCTGTCAATCTCCACCTTAAAAATATCTATTAACGGCCTCCACAGCCACCTGTGACAATGGATTACACATATTTGCCACCCTCTGGCTAAAGGAATTCCTCCTCATCTCCTTTCTAATGGTGTATCCTTTTATTCTAAGGCTATGCCCTCAGATTCTAGACTCTCCCACTAGTGAAAACGTTCTCTCCACATACATCTATACAGCCCTTTCACTATTCGGCAAGTTCCAATGAGGTCCCCCCTCATCATTCTCTCTGAGTATAGGCCCAGTGCCGTCAAACACTCACCCTGTGGTCCCTGGGATGATTCTCATGATCCTCCTCTGGGCCCTTCCTAACGCCAAACCCACATACCCATCACTCAGTGGTGGGACAGAGTCAGTGGAAGAACCCTGAAGCCACTCAAAGTCCATCAAGGCCATGCTTCCCATCGAGCCTCTGCCAGCCCTTTGGAGAACAACCCCATCAATCCCACCCCCATGATTTTTCCTCATTAATTTTGGAAATTGTTTGGTTTGGCCTAATTTTCTTTAGATTCAGTGTCCGTCCCTTATAGAGACAAGAACCTCTGTCTTTCTATACACCCATGACCTACTGCACCTTCCCCATCTCATCTCAAACTTCTCTGCTCCAATGGAATGTACTCCATCTCGTCCAGACCAACCTCCAATTCCTCATCCCGGGAACTACTCTAGTTAATCTTTCTTTCTCCCCATGGAGGCCTTCACATGCAGAGACCAGAACTGGGACACAGTTTAGCTCTGAGTTATAGAATCATAGAGTCATACAGTGTGGAAATTGGCACAACTTTCCCACACCAGCCAACATGTCCCAGCTATAGTCGTCCCACCTGCCCACATTTGGTCCATATCCCTCCAAACCTGTCCTATCCATGTACCTGCCTAACTGTTTCTTAAATGTTAGCATAGTCCCAGCCTCAGCTGCCTCCCCTGGCAGCGTGTTCCATACACCCACCACCCTTTGTGTGAAAAGCTGCACTTCAGATTCCTATTAAATCTTTTCCCTTTCACCTTAAACCTACTGTATGTCCTCTGGTCCTCGATTCACCTACACTGGGCAAGAGACTCTGAGCATCTACCTGACCTATTCCTCTCATGATATTACACACCTCTGTGGAAACGCTAATCATAACTGAACGGTTTCCTATATTTGCACGTTTCTGAAGCTTTACATATGAAGCTAGGAGAGTGTATGTTTTATTAACATACTTTCAATACCTGTCCTTTTCAAAGTTTCTGGTTCATTTAGTTTCATAGGGTTAGAAAATCATAAATTTATTCAGCATGGAAATGGCCTCCTCAATCCAACTCAACCATGCTAACCAAGATGGCTATTTGAGCTAGACCTACTTACCTGCATTTAGCCCACATCCCTTTCAGCCTTTACTATTCATGTACCTGTTTAAACATCTTTTAAGCGTTGTAAATGTACCCATGGCTAAACAGCTTCCTCCGACTGCTCGTTCCCTATACCCACCGCAGTCTGGGTGCATAAGCCTCCTGCCGTAGGTATATTTTAAATCTTGGAGTAACTCAGACGGACAGGCAGCATCTTTGGATAGAAGGAATAGAAGGTCTCGACCCGAAATGTCACCCATTCCTTCTATCCAGAGATGCTGCTTATTCCGCTCAGATACTCCAACACTTTTGTGTCTATCTTCATCATAAACCAGCATCTGCAGTTTCTTCTTACATATTTTAAATCTTTCCCCTCTCACCTTAAATCTATGCCCTTTAATTTTAGATAGTCCTATCCTGGGAAATAATTCATGACTATTCACTTTATCAATGCTGCTATGATTTTACGAACCCCTATAACCTCCAATGCACCAGGATAAACACTCCCAGTCTATTGAGCCTCTCTTTATAATTTAAGCCATCCAGTCCTATTTACCTGCGGTAACTAGTTACTACAGGCCCTGTGGATTTATCAGTGCTCTATCCGGCTAAATGACATCCTCCCTGTAGCTAAGCAACCCGATCCGTACACAATACTTCAAGTCTCACCAACAACATGTAGAGGTGTAATATGACATCCTAACTCCACGGTCGAAATCTGCCACAGAAGGCCATGGAGGCCAATTCACTGGATATATTCAAGAGACAGTTAGATATAACTAATGGAATCAAGAGACATGGGGAGAAAGCAGGAACGGGGTACTGATTTTGGAATATCAGCCATGATCATATTGAATGGTGGTGCTGGCTTGAAGGGCCGAATGACCGACTCATGCACCTATTTTCCATGTTTCTATGAAATCTTGAAGCCTCCTTATCTCACAATGGAGCCCTATATTCAACGCACGGAGAGAGAACCACACATTCAGCCCATCATGTGTTGGCCTTTTCTTCAGCCTTGGCAAGTTCTTCATCTTATAGTTTCCAATTGCTTCACTTTCCACTCTCCACTATCATTCCCCATAAACTTTGGTATTTTTACACCTATTAATGCATCAGTAAAATTTTAGCAGTTTCATTTCTTTCAAAAATACTCTTTATTGATAATATATATAGTAAATACTACTATACGGTATTTTCTCTATTTTTATTGCACCATCTATTTTCCAACTTCACTCATGCATCCCCCTTAAACACAACACTGGTGAAAGTTTGAGAGGCTGTTATGCTGTACGCAGCCCCTCGGAGAACAGTGGTAGCTGTACCTTTAACTGTGGTCCTGCCCCAGAGCCTTTGATTCGGCTGTATTAAACTTCTATGTGTCCGTATGCAAGTACTCCTGCACCCTGGAATGTGCGAGTCAGCAATATTAACTTGTGAACATCTTACACTGTTTAGATCACAGTGCATCTTTCACTGATCTTCCGAGCCCCTAGGGCTAACCTATAGATCACGGAGTCCTTGACATTATATTCCATTCAAGACCTTTATCTTCTTCTTCTTACGTATGGCGTGCACAGCCTAAAGTTGTAGGACAACTTATTCTATTTGATCTTATTTGATTGTGCACGCCGGGTTGATTGCATTCGTCGATACAGGGCGGACCACGTGAAGGTTGCCATCTCCTACCCCCAAGACCTTCTTGACAAATGTATAGACCATGAAGAGATGGATAGTCATCTGATGGGGTTAGTTTAGTTTAGATTAGTTTTGTTTAGTTTAAAAACATAGAAAATGGGTGCAGGAGTAGGCCATTCGGCCCTTCAAGCCAGCACTGACACTCAATATGATCATGTCTGATCAACCAAAATCAGTACCCCATTCCAGCTTTCTCCCCATATCCCTTGATTCCGTTAGCCCTAAGAACTAAATCTAACTCTCTCTTGAAAACATCCAATGAATTGGCCTCCGTTGCCTTTTGTGGCAGAGAACTCCACAGATTCACAATCTGGGTGAAAATATTTTTCCTCATCTCAGCTAAATGGCCTTTATTCTTAAGCTGTGGCCCCTGGCTCTGGACTATCCCAACATCGGGAACATTTTCCTGCATCTAGCCTGTCCAATCCCTTAAGGGTTTTGTGTAAGAAGGAACTGCAGATGCTGGTTTAAACCGTAGATAGACACAAAAAGGTGGATTAACTCAGCGGGACAGGCTGCATCTCTACACTAGTCCCACATTGCCGCATTTGGTCCATATCCCTCCAAACCTGTCATATTCATGTACCTGTTTAACTGTTTCTTAAATGTTGGGATAGTCCCTGCCTCAACTATCTCCTCTGGCAGCTTGTTCCATACACCCACCACTCTTTGTGTGAAAAAGTCACCCCTCAGATTCCTGTTAAATGGTTTCTCCTTCACCTTAACTGTCCCCCTTCACCTTAAAAAGGGCCATATGTAGGGACAGTTTTTTTACCTGGAGGGTGTTAGGTGTCTGGAACTTGCTGCCGTGGGTGGAGGCAGATATGATATGAGAGTGAGTTTAAGAGGCTTTTAGATCGGCACCTAGAACTACAGGGAATGGAGAGATATGGATCATGTGTAATAAGATGAAAAGATAAAAAGTGTGAGATAGAAGAGGCATTAAATGTGAAACCAGAGGAAGGAAATGGAGGTGGTTTATCTTGGCACCACATTCAGCACATACATTGTGGGCCTGTGTTGTACTGTTTTATGTAGGAAGGAATTGCAGATACTGGTTTAAACCGAAGATAGACACAAAATACTGGAGTTACTCAGCGGGACAGGCAGCATCTCTGGAGAGAAGGAATGAGTGACATTTCGGGTTGAGACCCTTCTTCAGACTAGTCAGGGAAAAGAGAAACAGGGGATATAGACAGTGATGTAGAGAGATATGGAACAAATGAATGAAAGATATGCAAAAAAAGTAACAATGGTAAAATAAAAAGGCCATTGTTAGCTGTTTGCTGGGTGAGAATGGGAACCTGGTTTGACGGGTGTAGAAGGACCTACAATTTTCTCTGCAGTTTTCTATGTTCTGTGCTGTGCTTGAAGGAGATTTGTTGTTTTGTAAAGAGAGTCTGTGGATCATTTTACGCTAATGCCTATATCTCCTCTCTCACCTCCATCCAGGGAACCCAACAGCCCTTCCAGGTGATATAGTAGTTCACCTCCTCTAACCTCATCAACTCCATTTGATGCTCCTGATGTGGTCTCCTTTATATTGGTAAGACCAAGTGCCGACTAGGTGACCATTTCACAGAATACTTGCAATCAATCCACCAAGGTACGTGAGTAGATAACTTTGGAAGGATATGGACCGATTGGGACTAGTGTAGCCGGGACATGTTGGGCAGTGTGGGCAAGTTGGGCCGAATGGCCTGTTTCCACACTGTATCACTCTATGACTCCATGACTCTGAGGCCTGCTGGATCTCCAGGTTGCTGACCATTTTAACTCCCCTTCACATTCCCACACTGACCTTTCTGTCCTGGGCCTCTTCCACTGCCAGAGTGAGGCCACACGCGAACTGGAGGAATAACACCTCACATTCCGCTTGGCAGGCTTACAACCCAGCAGCATGAACACTGAATTCTCCAATTTTATGTACCTTTCAACCTCCCTCTCTTCCCTGTGCCCCATCTGGATGTGCACCCATTTCACTCTTTCCCCTTCCACTTATATTTCCTTCCTCTGGTATCACATGTAATGCCTCTTCAATCCTTATCTCCCCATCTCACACTTTTTATCTTTTCATCTCTATCCAAACATCTGCCAATCATCCCCCTTCCTTCCCCACCTATACCCACCAATCACTTCCCAGG